>NC_060139.1:420200170-420500170 GCF_021461385.2 Schistocerca piceifrons | reverse complement strand
TAAGAATCACAGAATAAAAATACAAAAATTAAAAGTAATGGAAAACAATGACAGTGAAAGAAAGGACAGAGTGAGGATCTGATGCACAATGACTGGCAACACTGTCATTGTTGAGTTTTGCAGAACTTATTCATTGGCTGCATATTGGACCAACAAATTAGTACCCATCACAACTACGAAATAAAACTTGAACAGTCAGTGCATATCATCTGATACATTACACAAATTATCTATATATTACTGCACTGATCTTAAGAGTGATAAGTAAGAGAGTATCTAGCAGAAGTCTCATAACAGAGACAGTCTTAAGGATACAAACCATATGGCTAGAGAATGGGCAAAAGGACATAGCAGATTTGGAAATGCAAACATCCTGTCAACATCAAACGTGTCCTCAACTTATGTATTTCATCTGGCTCTATCCACAGGGGTAATTTCTGTTTCTACATAAAATATGCAACTGACTGCTCCTTGTGTTTTACAAGATAGTACCATTTGGTGTCAACTGTGGACTGTAACAGTATGCAAAAACTTCATGTCTACAACTTATCATATCTTCTTTTTACAATAACAACAATATGGAAAGGGTAAATTGCTACTCACCACATAAAGGAGGTGTTGAGTCGCAGACAGGCACATGTTCACTTTGCCTGTCTGCGACTCGAAACCTCCTCTATGTGACGAGTGGCAGTCTAACCTTTCCAAATCATAGTTATTCAATCCTAGACTTTCCACCATTTGATTATACCTTTTACAGTGCTGTTCTTATCCATCTCCATCTCTAGTCCAACTCTCATCAGCATCACCAATGTCTTTCTACATCTATAACCACAGTCTACAAACTACTGTGAAATGCATGGCAGAGGGTATTTTACACAGCACCCCAAGTATTACAGTTTCTTCTAATTCCATTTGTATATGGCGCGCAGAAAGAATGAGTGCCTAAAGACCTCAGTGAACATCATAATGAGTTAAATATTGTATCTGTGGTCCCTATGAGAATGATATGCAGGGGGTCATAGTAAGTTCCAAGTTTCCTCACTTAATTGTGGTCCTTAGAATTTTGTTAAAAAGTTTTCACAAGTTGGCATCTATCACTCATGAAAAATCCAGTCACACCAATCTCTTAAAGATAAAATGTTTAACCCATCTAAGGCAACAAAAATTTGCTGCAGCCAATAACAACAAAGTGTCACAAACCTTTCTTTTAAAAAAGCTTCCCCCACTGAATCGCCATTGCCTATCAAAGATGTAATTTTTACTCAAAACTCTAATTCAATAAAAGTACTCTAGTTAATGACTTTTTCCCTACAGTCTGATAATAATCATTAACTGTACTATGAGAACCTATCATGGATGAAACCTGGTCTTGAAATTGGCCTAGAAAAGTTTTAACGAAGATGACCAATTCGTTCACTGGCAAGCCCTTAGGGCGACAACATTCACTAAATCCTTACATGCATCAAAGCTTCCTCATCTTTCCCTTGTTGCCTCCAACATTGTACTGAACAACACATTGCTAAATCACATGCTCTATGTCCCCAAAAATCTGATCACAGTTGTTACCATCCATTCTGACATTGTGCTTACTATTGTGGTATCTGAATGACGGGGGGCAGCCTATGAGAAGGAGGGTCTTTACCAGATCTGCCACATCTCTTACAAAACCTGTCAATATTCATTTCAGAGAGAGAGAGAGAGAGAGAGAGAGAGAGAGAGAGAGAGAGAGAGAGTTGTGTTTGTGTATTTTCTATTTTATGAGAAGGTCTTTCAGCCAAAATCTTCAATGTATAGCAGCCTTTTTGTTGTGTCTGTCTGCAACTCAACATCTCCTCTATATGGTGAGTAACAATCTATCCTTTTCATAATACTGTTCCCTTCCAATCAGACTCAACCCAAAATCAATACTGAATCCTGCATGACTCAGTTCAATCATCCATCCAACTTTGATTCATGCCCATTGCCCTCAATCATCCCCTTTTAACATTCCAGAATTTCTTAACTTTAAACCTTGCCTCAACCTAATTTCCCTAATCCCTCAACATGGAAACCAATCTTTTATCTGCATAAAGAACCACAATCCACCATCTGAAAGCTGAGGCTGGCCTTATAATATTACCTGCTGACAAAGAGTCCACCACTGTGGTTTTGAACTGCAGGGATCACCTAGCAGAGGGACACTGCCAGCTGTCAGATTCATCCACCTACAACCTCTGGCACAGTGACCCAACTCAAAAAATCCAGCAGAATCTCCAGTTCCTCCTCAAATCCTTAGGACCATCCCAGAACCCCCCCCCCCCCCACTTTCTCTCTCTCCCCCCCCCCAACCCCCACCCCTACCACTCACCGACTTCTACCTTCTACATGCTTCCAACAGTCTGTAAACCCAACCACAGAGGATGCCCTATTTCAATGGTTACTGTGCCCTCATAGAGAGAATCTCTGTTCTCATGGACCAACACTTACAGCCTATCGACCACCATCTACAACCTTATATAGAAAACAAACCAACCACTTCCTCCACCAACTCTTCACATTTCCTGTTCCATTTACCACATGGCACCCTGCTTGTCACTGTTGATGCCACCTACCTTTACACTAACATCCCCAATGCTCATGGCCTTGCCACTACCGAACACTACCTTTCCCAATGCCCAACTAACACCAAACCTTCACCTCCCTACTGACCGCCATGACCAACTATATCCTTTCCCATAATTACTTCTCCTTTGAAGATGTCACCTAGAAACAAATCCATTGTACAGCAATGGGCACACGCATGACACCAACCTATTAATGAGTCATATACAGGAATCCTTCCTAGCCACCCTGAATTCTAAACCCCTCATATGGCTCAAATTCACCAATGACATCTTCGTCATCTGGATTGAGGGTGAGGTAAGCCAATCACCTTCCGCCAGAACCTCAACACCTTCTCCCTCATTAGCTTCAGCTATTCCTCCCCAACCCATCAAGCCATCTTCCTTGTTGCTGACCTTCGCCTCAAGGATGAACACGTCAGTACCTCCATCCATATTAAACCTACCAACTGCCACCAGTACCTCCACTTCAGCAGCTGCCTACTATTCCATGACAAGTCCCTTCCATACAGCCTAGCCACACAAGATCACCGCATCTTTAGTGACAAGCAGTTCCTCTCCAAACATAACAAGGGTCTCACTGAAGCCTTCGCACACCAAAATTACCCTCCAAACCTGGTGCACAAACAGATCTTCTGTGCATTCTCTCTTCAATCACCTGCCATTTCCACATACCAAAACGCTCAGCCACAAAGGCAAAGGAGCACTCCCCTATTGACTCGGTACCCCCCAGGACTGGAGTAATTGAATTACATTCTCCACCAGGGTTTCAACTACCACTCATCATATTCTGATGCAAGGAATATCTTACCCCCTGTTCTTTCCACCCCTCCCACAACTGTATTCCACCACTCACTGAACCTATGCAATATTACTGTCCAATCCTAATCCACTCCTGCTCCAAACCTGCTGCCTCATGGCTCATATCCCTGCTATAGATCAGATGCAAGGACCTGTCCTATACATTCTCCTGCCACCACCTACTCCAGTCCTGTCACAGGCATCTCCTACGCCATCAAAGACGGAGCTACCTGTGTAAGCAGTCATGTCATCTACAAATTAAGCTGCAACAATTGTGCTGCTTTCTACATTGTCATGACATCTAAAAGGCAATCTATCTGCATGAGTGGCCAGAAATAAAATTTGGCCAACAAACAGCTGGACCACCCAGTTGCTGAACATGGTGCCCAGCAAAACGTGCTTCATTTCAATGACAGCTTCATAGCTTGTGCCATCTGGATCCTTTGTACCAACACCAGCTTTTCTGAATTGGCAGGTGAGAACTCTACCTGCACTATATCTTATGGTCTCACAACACCCTAGCCAAAACCTTCACTAGTCCCTTGTCCTCCACCTACCTGTCCCTTCCCTGCTTCCAATCCAGCACTACACAGCCTTCTATTCCATCAATGTGCCCATTAGTCTTTTTTCCCCTTCTCTGCTATGAGGAGGTATTGAATAGAATTGGAGAGAAGAGAAATTTGTGGCACAACTTGACTAGAAGAAGGGATCGGTTGGTGGGGCATATTCTGAGGCATCAAGGGATCACCAATTTAGTATTGGAAGACAGCGTGGAGGGTAAAAATCGTAGAGGGAGACCAAGAGATGAATACACTAAGCAGATTCAGAAGGATGTATGTTGCAGTAGGTACTGGGAGATGAAGAAGCTTGCACAGGATAGAGTAGCATGGAGAGCTGCATCAAACCAGTCTCTGGACTGAACACACACACACACACACACACACACACACACACACACACACACACCACACACTTTCAAACAATGGAAAATCCAAGATGACTTTGTTGGCCAAAAGCTTATATTGTAACAGCTTTTTGGTGTGCCTATTTGTGGCTCAGCATCTCTGCTATATGGATAGGCATACTTTGATATATGAGAGGATTATATTCGTAGTTTTTGAATTACCTGAGGAATCATTTCTCAAAGAATTATCTTGCTGAGTATCTTTCTGTGTTCCAATGGGATACATACATCACCCAAAGAAAGCTAAGGGTGAGAGAAGAGATAGGGGTGGGAGGGAGGGAGGGAGGGGGGTGAGAGAGAGGGGGGGAGAGGGAGGGGGGAGGGGGAGAGAGGGGGGGAGGGGGGGGGGGGAGAGAGAGAGAGAGAGAGAGAGAGAGAGAGAGAGTTATCAATAGTGATCTCCCAGGTGAGGCTTCACAAAAACTGAAAAATAATTTAATAATTTATGGTTCCTGTCCCTTGCTTTGTCACTTAAATCTTCTGAATGAAATTGAAAACAGTTACTACAGCAAACTGTGAAGCATAGTTAACAGTTAAAAATATATAAGGACGCAAGTAGGAATCGATCAAATCCCAAAAATTATGAATGATGGAGTTGAACAGTTTATTTCTAATAAAATAAGAGTACCTTTAAATGAATTTCATACGTATTTCTTAAAGACAGATTCTTCATAGCGGCATGAAAATGAAGATGTCGTCAATGTTCTACACCTAGTTACTAAACTACGGCTTGTAAATGATCCAGTTCAGACAGGCTTCACATTCATGGAACACTGTAATAGAAAAAACAAGGATCAGTAGCTATATTTGATTCTCAGCTTGTGTCTCAGCAGTTCATAACGTTCCAAGATGAAACAGAGACTGTACTGATAAATGAGTACTTTTCAAAGAAAATTTGATTTTGTCACCATGTCTGCATGACACACTTAGTTAATAATAGGTTTATAGGTGAAGAGATTGAAGAAATATAGATGAGATAGAACAAATAATTCAGATAGCTAAAGGAGATGAGAATTTAATTGTGATGGGGGATTGATATTTGCCAGTAGCAAAAGGACGTTAAGGAAAAATAGTAGGTGGATATGGACTGAGGGAAATGAATGAAAGAGGAAGAAACTTAGAAGAATTTTGCATTGAATGTAATTTAGAAGAATTTTGCATTGAATGTAATTTAATCATAACCAACACTTAGTTTAAGAACCATTAAACAAGGCTGCATATGTGGTAGAGGCCTGGAGACATTGGAAGGTTTCAGATTGATTATATGATGGCTAGACAGAGGTTGAGGTGGTTGTTGTTGTTGTATTCCTTCCAAAGACTGGTTTGATGCAGCTCTCCATGCTACTCTATCCTGTGCAAGCTTCTTCATCTCTGAGTAACTACTGCAACCTAAATCCATCTGAATCTGCTTAGTGTATTCATCTCTTGGTCTCCCTCTATGATTTTCACCCTCCACACTTCCCTCCAATGCTTAATTGGTGATCCCTTGATGCCTCAGAATGTGTCCTACCAACCAATCCCTTCTTCTAGTCAAGTTGTGCCACCAATTCCTCATCTCCCCATTTCTGTTCAGTACCTCCTCATTAGTCATGTGATCTACCCATTCTTCTGAAGCACCACATTTCAAAAGCTTCTATTCTCTTCTTGTCTAAACTATTAATTGTCCATGTTTCACTTCCATACATGGCAACAGTCCATACAAATACTTTCAAAAGAGACTCATCTACTACTTTAAATGTCGTATTTCCTAATCTAATTCCCTCAGCATCACCTGATTTAATTCGACTGCATTCCATTATCCTCATTCTGTTTTTGTTGATGTTCATCTTATATCCTCCTTTCAAGACACTGTCCATTCCGTTCAACTGCTCTTCCAGGTCATGTGCCATCTCTGACAGAATTACAATGTCATTGACAAACATCAAAGTTTTTATTTCTTCTCCATGGATTTTAATTCCTACTCCAAATTTTTCTTTTGTTTCTATCACTGCGTGCTCAGTATACAGATTGAATAACCCTGTCTCACTCGCTTCCCAACCACTGCCTCCCTTTCATGCCCCTTGACTCTTATAACTGCCACCTGGTTTCTGTACAAATTGCAAATAGCTTTTTCCCTCCCTATATTTGACCCATCACCTTCAGAATTTGAAATAGAGTATTCCAGTCAACATTGTCAAAAGCTTTCTCCAAGTCTACAAATGCTAGAAAAGTACATCTGCCTTTCCGTAATCTATCTTCTAAGATAAGTCATAGGGTCAGTATTGCTTCCAGTGTTCCAACATTTCTACAGAATCCAAACTGATCCTCTCCAAGGTCGGCTTCTATCAGTTGTTCCATTTGTCTGTCCAGAATTTGTGCCAGTATTTTGCAGCTGTGACTTATTAAACTGATAGTTCAGTAATTTTCACTCCTGTCAACACCTGATTTATTTGAGATTGGAATTATTTTATCTTTCTTGAAGTTTGAGGGTATTTTGACTGTCTCATACATCTTGCTCACCAGATGGTAGAGTTTTGTCATGGTTGGCTCTCCCAAAGCTATCAGTAGTTCTGATGGAATGTTGTCTACTGCTGCGGACTTGTTTCGACTTAGATCTTTCAGTGCTCTGTCAAATTATTCATGCAATATCACATCTCCCATTTCATCTTCATCTGCGTCCTCTTCCATTTCCAAAATACTACCCTCAAAGTACATTGCCCTTGTATAGACCCTCTACATATTCCTTCTACCTTTCTGCTTTCCCTTCTTTACTTACAACTGGTTTTCCATCTGAGTTTTTGATATTCATACAGGTGGTTCTCTTTTCTCCAAAGGTCTCTTTAATTTTCCTATAGGCTGTATCTATGCTACCGCTAGTAGTATATGCCTTTACATCCTTATATTTGTCCTCTAGCCATTCCTGCTTAGCCATTTTGCACTTACTATCGATCTCATTTTTGAGACATTTGTATTCCGGGTGTATACAGGGACAAGGAAAAAAAATTCCCGGTTGAAAACACACTTTCTCCCGGGTGAACATACACTTTTCCTGTGTTAAGTTATAGTATACTTTCCCTCGGCACTGTGAAACTTATCAGTCCTTTGAATGTTGAATATTTATGGTTTTATATGCCGACATAGAATTTCCCGACACTAGGGGGGGGGGGGGGGGGGGGGGGGGGGAACACGTTTTGGAAAGATCTTTGACGTGCAGGAACATGTACGGTGTGTTATGAAGGTATAAATTCGAATCCCACCATACACCGCATGTTATTTTCCAAAGCATTGAAATCGAGATTGCGACGCGCTTTCGTAAGCCAGTCATAGCTCATGTCACGTGATCTCGCCAGCCGATGACAGCATAGGACACTTGAGGTAGTCAGCCAATAGCAAGATCACTCTCAAGTAGTGCGAAAACACAAACAGGAAAAGTTAATGGTTTAAATTAATATACATAGTGTTGCTACAAGAAAAACAAAGCTTTCACATATTATCATGGTCTCGAAGATTAATAAGCTGCAAGAGACGCTAAGCTTCCACATATAATGTTGATCTTTTTTGCGTGTGTTACACTTTCAGATATATCACACAAATGTGCCAGTAAAATTTTTAATAACGACGTAAATTTCAGATCTTCTGGGGTCGAAACTCTTCTAGATGGTCGTCCTCAAAGAGTTGATTTTTAATTGAGAGTCAAACGCTCTGTGATTTAAGAAATTCATCGTACATTCTCGCACATTGTTCATCTTGTGTAAAAGTAAATTTACTTTGAAAGTAACGCTTTTCAAACCACCATCCGCAATGTTTTCCCGTGACCTGTTAGAAATTGATTTGTTACAGCAGTTACCAGAGAGTGCCAGATAACAGGCGCCACTGCTCATGCGCAGCTACGATGACGCAGAAAGCTCGTGTGTTCGTATGTGTAAAACGTTAAAAGATCTTGCACTATGTAACAAAAGAAACAAGACATCAGAGGATACTTCAAGAATATCGGAATTTCGTGAACCATACTAAAATGCATAATTCGGCTTAAAGTGCACATTCATATGTCCAGATTCGGATGTAAATTTTCTGGAGTACCAGTACTGTCAGTCACGTCATGCTCATCGGAGGCAATTTGTTGTTAGTAAGCACTGCATAGTCTTCCTAAAGCATTTGACACACTTTGCTGTTGGCAGACGCTTGTATGAGCACTATGTTTTGCTGTTGTTTATGGCGCATTTCCTTTGTGACTTAAGTTTTATTCTCGTTTTTTTCCCCTCTCGTTCATGTTTTGTTGCTACAGTATTATTCCGCAGAAGTGGGATACAGTAATATCCTTTGTTGGAGTACTGATTCTTACCACTCAAAATCAGAAAAAATTAACTGACAACTAAAACAATAATAGACTCCTGGAACTCTAAAAAATTCCTGGGTTTTTCCCGGTTTTCTCCCGGATGAAAAAATTCCCGGGTTTTTCCTGGATCTCCCGGTTGTCCCGGGTCGTAGACACCCTGGTATTCCTTTGTGCCTGCTTCATTTATTGCATTTTTATATTTTCTCCTTTCATCAATTAAATTCAATATCTCTTCTGCTACCAAAGGATTTCTAATAGACCTCGTCTTTTTGCCTACTTGATCTGCTGCTGCCTTCAATATTTCAATCGTTCCATAATGATCTGTCTGAAATTCTCTACAACCTCTGGTTCCTTCAGTTTATCCACATCCCATCTATTTAAAATGCCACCTTTTTGCAGTTTCTTCAGTTTTAATCTACAGTTCATAACCAACAGATTGTGGTCAGAGTCCACATCTGCCCCTGGATACGTATTACAATTTAAAACCTGGTTCCTAAATCTCTGTCGAACCATTATGTATTCTATCTGAAATCTTCCAGTGTCTCCAGGCCTCTTCCATGTATATAACCGTCTGTCACGATTCTTAAATCAAGTGTTAGCTATGATTAAGTTATGCTCTGTGCAAAATTCTACCAGGCGGCTTCCTCTTTCATTCCTTACCCTCATTCCATATTCACCTACTACTTTTCCTTCTCTTCCTTTTCCTACTATCGAATTCCAATCCCCCATGACTATTAAATTTTTGTCTCCCTTCACTATCTGAAAAATTTCTTTTATCACATCATAGATTTCTTCAATCTCTTCATCACCTTCATATGTCCAGATTCGGATGTAAATTTTCTGGAGTACCAGTACTGTCAGTCACGTCACACTCATCGGAGGCAATTTGTTGTTAGGAAGCATTGCATAGTCTTGGCATATAAACTTGTACTACTGTGGTAGGCATGGGCTTCGTATCTAGCTTGGCTGAAATAATGCATTCACTATGCTGTTCATAGTAGCTTACCCGTGCTCCCATTTTTTTTCTTTTTCTTTTTTTGTTCTGAAACCTACTCCTGCATAACCCCTAGTCAATTTTGTATTTATAACCCTGTATTCAACTGACCAGAAGTCTTGTTCCTCCTGCCACTGACCTGCATTAATTCCCACTATATCCAACTTTAACCTATCTACTTCCCTTTTTAAATTTTCTAACCTGCCTGCCCGATTAAGGGATCTGGCATTCCACACTCCGATTCCTATAATATGTTTTCTTTTTCCTGATGACGATGTTCTCCTGAGTAGTTCCCGCCCAGAGATCTGAATGGGGGACTATTTTACCTCTGGTATATTTTACCCAAGAAGATGCCATCATCATTTAACCATACAGTAAAGCTGCATGCCCTCAGGAAAAATTACGGCTGTACTTTCCCCTTGCTTTCAGCTGTTCACAGTACCAGCACAGCAAGGTCATTTTGGCTGATGTTACAAGGCCAGATCAGTCTATCACCCAGACTGTTGCCCCTGCAGCTACTGAAAAGGCTGCTGCCCCTCTTCAGGAAGCAAATGTTTGTCTGGCCTCTCAACAGATACCCTTCCATTGTGGTTGCACCTATTGTATGGCTATCTGTTTCACTGAGGCAAGCAAGCCTCCCCGCCAATGGCAAGGTCCGTGTGTGTGTGTGTGTGTGTGTGTGTGTGTGTGTGTGTGAGGGGGGGGGGGGGGAGAGGTACTAGATTTAAAATTGTAAGACATTTCAAGATGTGGAATCTGACCTCAATTTATTGGTATGAACTGTAGATTAAGACTGAATAAATTGGAAAAAAGGTAGGAAATTAAGGAGATGGGACCTAGATAAGTTGAAAGAACCAGAGGTTGTTGAGAGCTTCAGAGGGAGCATTAGGGAATGATTGACAAGAAGAGGGGAAAGGAATACAGTAGAAGATGAATGGGTAACTTAAAGAGATGAAATATTTAAGGCATCAGAGGATTAAATAGGTAAAAAGACAAGGCCTAGTAGAAATCCTTGGAAAAAACAAGCAATATTGAATTTAATTGATGAAAGAAGAAAACTTTAAAAGTCGCAAATAAAGCATGTGAAATGGATAAAAAAAAATTTTAAATTACATTGCCAGGAAGGGCAAAATTGCTAAGCAGGAATAGATAGATAACAAATGTAAGTATTTAGAAGAATATTTCACTTTGAGAAAGATAGATACTGCTTACAGGAAAACTGTGGAAAAGAAAAGCAGCTGTGTGAATATTAAGAGCTCAGATGGTAGACCAGTCCCAAGCAAAGAAGGGAAAGGTGATAAGTGGAAGGAATATACAGTGTGTCTGTACAAGGGAGATGAACTTGAAAGCAATATTATGGAAAGTGGAGTGAAAGTAGATGAAAATGAGATGGGAGGTACGATACTGTGAGAAGAATTCGACAAAACTCTGAAAGATCTAAGTCAAAACAGGGCCTCGGGAGTAAACAATATTCTGCCAGAATTACTGACAGTATTGGTAGAGCCAGCCATGTAAAACTCTTCCATCTAGTGTGCAAGATGTATGGGACAGGCGAAATACCCTCAGACTTCAAGAAGAATATAGTAATTCCAATTCCAAAGAAAGCAGCTGCTGACAGGTGTGAAAATTATCAAACTATCAGTTTAGTAAGTCATAGTTGCAACATACTAACACAAATTCTTTACAGAAGAATGGAACGACTAGTAGAAGCAAACCTCTGGGAAGATCATTTTGGATTCTGGAGAAATGTTGGAACATGAGAGGCAAAACTGACCTTATGACCTACCTTAGAAGATCAATTACGAAAAGACAAACGTACATTCATGGCATTTGTAAACTTAGAGAAAACATTTGACAGTGTTGATTGGAATACTCTCTTTGAAATTCCGAAGGTAGCAGGGGTAAAAAACAGGGGTTGAAAAGCTATTTACAACTTGTAAAGAAACCAGATAGCAGTTAAATGAACCAAGGGGCATGAAAGGAAGGCAATGGTTGAAAACGGAGTGAGACAGGGTTGCAGCCTATCCTGATCTTATTCAACATGTACATAGAAGAAGTAGTAAAGGGAGCCAAGGAAAAATTTGGAGTAGGAATTAAAGTTCAGGGAGAAGAAATAAAAACTTTGAGGTTTGCCAATGACACCGTAATTCTGCCAGAGACAGCAAAGAACCTGGAAGAGCAGTTGAATGGAACAGATGGTGTCTTGAGAGGAGGATATAAGATGAACATTAATAAATGCAAAACAAGGATAATGGAATGTAGTCAAATTAAATTAGGTGATGCTAAGGAAATCAGATTAGGAAATGAGACACTTAAATTAGCAAATGACTTTTGCTATCTGGGCAGCAAAATAACTAATGATGGCTAAAGTAGAGAGGATATAAAATGTAGACTGGCAATGGCACAAAAAGAATTTCCAAAGAAGACAAATTCGTTGACACTGAATATAGATTCACGTGATAGGAAGTCTTTTCCGAAGGTATTTGTCTGGTGTGTAGCCACGTACCGAAATGAAACATGGGCGATAAACAGTTTACATAGAAACAGAATACAAGCTTTCAAAATGTGGTGCTACACAAGAATGTTGAAGATTAGATGGGTTGATCATACAACTAGCGAGGAAGTACTGAACAGAACTGGGGAAGCAAGAAATTTGTGGCACAACTTGACCAAAAAAGGGATCGGTAGATCGGACACATTCTGAGATATCAGGGGCTCATCAATTTACACACATCAAAAAAAGTTTAGCATCACACCAGTTCCCAGAACTCCTGAAGATAGACGTTGACTGTGGATATTGTATCACAGACACAGTCCCTTTGACTGTTCAGAGATGTCACTAAACCCGCCCAAAGATGTAAACAACTATGCATGAGCAGCGCCTATTACACGAAAGGGGTCTGGCATCCGGTCAGTTCCAGTCATTCCACCAGGAAGGAGGTACATGGCTCATGTTCTCTGTAGTTCAACCATGCCTAGACGGTCAATACCATGGTTTGATCATGTCCGCATTGTTACTTTGTGCCAGGAAGGGCTCTCAACAATGGAAGTGTCCAGGTGTCTCAGAATGAACCAAAGTGATGTTGTTCACACATGGAGGAGATACAGAGAGACAGGAACTGTCGATGACATGCCTCGCTCAGACTGCCCAAGGGCTACTAATGCAGTGGATGACCACTACCTACACATTATGGCTTGGAGGAAACCTGACAACAATGCCAGCATATTGAATAATGCTTTTCGTGCAACCACAGGAAGTTGTGTTACAACTCCCAACTGTGCACAATAGGCTGTCTGATGCACAACTTCACTCCCAACGTCCATGGCGAGGTCCATCTTTGCAACCACAACACATGCAGCGCGGTACAGGTGGGCCGAACAACATACCAAATGGACTGCTCAGGATTGGCGCCACGTTCTCTTCACCGATGAGTTTCGCATATGCCTTCAATCAGACAATCATCGAAGAAGTGTTTGGAGGCAACTCCATCAGGCTGAACACCTTAGAAACACTATCCAGTGAGTGCAGCAAGGTGGAGGTTCCCTGCTGTTTTGAGGTGGTATTATGTGCGAGTGATGTACGCCGCTGGTGGTCATGGAAGGCGCCATGGCTGTACAATAAGTGAATTCCATCCTCCGACCGATAGAGCAACCATATCAGCAGCATATTTGGGAGGTATTCATCTGCATGGATGACAATTTGCACCCCCATCGTGCACATCTTGTGAATGATTCCCTTCAGGATAACGACATTGCTCAACTAGAAGGACATGCTACTGGGTATCAGAGGTACCAGTGTGTACAGCAATCTGGAGCAGCACCTCTGAAGATCTCACTGTATGGTGGTACAACATGCAATGTATGCTTTTCATGAGAAATAAAGAGGGCAGAAATGATATTTATGTTGATCTCTATTCCAATTTTCTGTACAGGTTCTGGAACTCTCGGAACTGAGGTGATGCAAAACTTTTTTTTTGATGTGAGTAGTACTGTACGTAAGCACAGGAGGTAAAAATTGTAGAGGGAGACCAAGAGATGAATACAGCAAGCAGAGTCAGAAAGATGTAAGTTGCAGTAGTTATTTGGAGATGAAGAGGCTCACGCAGGATAGAGTAGCATAAAGAGCTACATCAAAACAGTCTTGGGACTGAAGACCACAACAACAAAAGATTGTACAAAGTTTTTTATTGAGAAGCTCCTTTTGCATAAATATTTTTGAGATAAAAAGTAGATGCAACTTTATACCGTTCTATAATTTTTCAAATGCAGAGACACCCCTTCCCCTTTTCCTGCAGAGCCAAAATCATGCACAGCTCATTCTTTTGTGCAAAGAAAGTGAATTAGGGAGTAGTGTGAAGAAAAAACCAAACCTGAAAAATAAGAGCCTCCCTAAGCATCAAATTTAATTTTTCAAAGAAATAAGAAAACCGCAAGTTCTGTATAAAGTTTCTGACAGTATGATTTAAATAAATAAATAAATAAAAATGATTAAAAGTTATCTTGAAAACTAGTTGTTAAACCAAGTAAATAAAAAAAACTTGCCATATGATAAGCATGCATTTTACATTTTATCAAAATAACAAAGAGATAATCATATTTCTCTTTTTGTTGCCCAAAAAATGTATGTATTACATACAACTTAGTTTTTATATATGTTATATAATTATAAAAAGGTTAAACTGGAATGGGGAATGAGTGACTACCCAAAAAGAATGAGGAACGAAGGAACTAGAATTAGAACAAGAAAGAAGCCTGGCCAAACTAGACCAAGGTGGAAATGAGACCAGCCAAAGTGAATGGTTAGTGACCATTCCAGGAAGAAGAGCGGCTGAAGTGAATGCTGAATGACCATTTAGGGAACAAAGCTGACCACAACCAAAGTAAATGGTGAACAACAGTTCTTCAGAAGTCATTCCTCAGTCCTGTTGTTCACTTCAGTGAACCATTACTTTGAACCCGTATATTTGTGCACGACCTACCTTTACTTCACATCATATCTTCTCCATTGCATCCCATGGAAGAGCATGAACAACCTGTTCCATCACACTCATAAATCAGCCATTGATGGTGTTGTTGGTGTCCTTATGAAATTTAGTTCCTGAACTGACAGACTATATACCACAAGTGGAGCTCACATATATCAATATGACCAATTTTCCAGTATATTTCATGTCAGAATGCTGCCATGATATCTTTTACTGCACTATATACCACCAGTGGAGCTCACACATATCAATATGACCAGTTTTCCAGTATATTTCATGCCAGAATTCTGTGATATCTTTTACTGCACATATTATTGATTTACCTGATTGAGTTCCAAATAATGTGGAGATATTTCAGCTTGTGGCTATGAGTGTTGGCAATATAAATATGACAGAAAGGACAATAGAGAAGAAACAACTTATGGAAAGCTAAGACAAAGAACAGAAAACAAGAAGTTGAAATAAATGCATCTGGCTGTTACTTGTAACTGTACAATGGTGCAAACTGACAATAAGAGGAAAAAACTTTCCGTCAATGATTTTTCTTTCTCTGGGACAATGCAGATGTATACCTGTTTCAAAATATAAGTGTCTGAAAATATACATCACATGTCGTGGGCAATACTCACCCCATTGCTTGTAAGAGCAAGAGTGTGTTGGCGCCCACAAGCCACAGCGCTCACCTCCACCTTCAGATTTGGGAACAGTGAGAGGCCATGAGGAGTGCCAAAGCGAGACATTGTTGGACCAGTACCTGTAAATAAAAAGAGGAAAACTTTCAACACTACTTGAACATAAAAATAAATATTAATACAACAAAACTAGTTGTTTAGGGAGGCTAGCCTGTCATTCTCCACAGAAAAAATCTTCACAAATGTCTAAACGAATAAAAATGTTCTAAATTACCTTGTGTCTCATCCCAGTTTTAATAAAGGGATGAATAAAGGACTGTTGCCTTGATTGTCAGATGACTCCATGTAATACAAAATTCTGATGGAAAAAAGGGGCAAGGGAAGCAATGACTAGATAAAAACAGGACAAAGTATGAAAAGAAACCCATTAAAAGAATTAATTACCATGCAAGAAAATGCAAACAATACATAAGAGAGGATTAGCAGAGACAGAGATGTACTGTATGGTCACAAAGAATAGAAGAAATAGGGTAGGGAAAAGAAAATGACACGTGCCAACATACAACGAGGATGACACAAGAAAAGAGAATGAAGACACAAAAACAGGGACTATGATTTCTTTCTTTGTATTACAGGTGTCTTGATTTCACATGTACCCTTACAATTCCCTAGACCAGTTGCGGCAGATTTCTTTCTTGACAAACATTCACTGTGTTCTCACCACCTTCCAACTTGTACATCTAGGTGAGTCACTTGCCTGTCATCATCAAAGATCGCTCACTTTTCTTTTCCTGAGTTCTCATGAAATACAAGTGAATCAACCGAAAGTCTCTGTCCATCATTTATTATTTCATGGTACATTTACAGGTTTCTAGCCAAATTTGCCATTAAATGAAGTCACTAACTCAGCTAGACACCTGAAATATTACATCAATCACACCAAGAAAACCCTTCAAATCACTCATCATTTTATCAACTGTGCAAGACAGTCCCCAACAAAGACTTAACATTATACATACATGGTGCCACCCTGAGTTACATAATCCATGATTCAGGCCTTGAGGTGAAGAGCCATTAGCTACTCCCCCATTTGATACAACAAAAAATTGCTAACTGGTAAACATTAAACAACGGAAATGAAGGAATAGGAAGAGTATTTAGAGTTTGATTTAAATCCTCAGACATCTATCACCTTTGATGCAGAGCTTTCTTGAATGAAACTATACCTATCACAGTAGCAATATAATTCTTTGCATTGTAGTGATGATACTTTACGACTTTACAACAAATATTAATACTAAACTCACCCAGGCATCCTTGACCTGCATTTCCCCAAGTATACACAGTAGAATTACGAACAACAGCGACATGAGCAAAACCAGCACTCAACATGTTTGCTGCCACATTCCCAGCATTTTTTTTTAATGGAACATCCTGAAAGTGTTAAAATTATGATACACAACTGGTAATCATGCAAATTTTTTTTAAAAAAAGACAATTTCATATATAACACATTAGACACATAATTTATCTATCTTCCTTGTTATATCAATGAGTCACAGTTGGAATCTGTGTAACACTTTGTAGGGATATGAAATAGAATGAGCACACAGGCTCAGATATGGGTAAAACAGGTGGTAGACTTCAGTTTAATACTAGAAAACCAGGGAAATACAGTCAGTCTACAAAGAAGATTGCTTACAAATCACTCCTGTGACCCATCCTATAATACTGATCAAGTGTATGAAACCCATATCAAATAGGACTAACAGGGGATACTGAATGTATACAGAGAAGGGCAGCACAAATGGTCAGAGGTTTGTTTGATCCAAGGGAGAGTGGCACAGAGACACTGAGGAAACTGCCAGACTCTTGAAGATAGACATAAACTACCTCATGAACGCGTACTTACAAACTTTCAAGGACCATCTCTAAATGATGACTCTAGGAATATACTACAATCCCCTATATATCGTTCCAATATGGATCATGAGGGCAAGATTAGATGAATTACAACACGAACAGAGGTTTGTATACCAATGTTTGGTTTGTTTGTATATATCGACTAGAGACTAGTTTTGTTAAAACCTGACAATGGTGCCATCTAGCACCTGTTATTGTACATTATGTAGATCCTGTATTGTTGCTTGTGTTTCTATACAACATTCATGCCCTCTAGTGACAGAATGGGTTACCAGGCAAATGGAGCAAGGTTGTGTTAGCAAGTTAGTAGTGCGTCAGTGCTACACGAGAGTACAGCATGTTTTGAGCTTCTTTTTTTGGAACATAGTACAATTATGTGGTGCATTCCATATGGGAGCTTGCTGTGCTTGGTACACTTATGGTGAGGTTATTATATGCGTTTATCTCATGAGAGTTTGCACCATGATAATGAGTAAATATACACATATGTGCTTAATTTTCAGACTTGTGAATTTATATCAGCTATATGATCATTGTGTCTCAACAGGACACAATGCAAGAATCTATGGCAATTTTTACCCTGGTGTAGTTTTTATCTATCCCACAACAGGACATGGAATGAATGGTTGGGCAAGCATGGGCATAACTTGCAGTGACTTGGTTGTGCCACTATTGCCTCGGTTGCCTGGTCTAATTATTTTTCGTAATAATTGTTGTCAGATGTTTGGTCACGATTCCCATTATATATTCTCCAGCTGATGTTTTACATATGAAAATGACAATGTAGTTCATTGAAACTGATAATAGAACCCCTTTTTTTAAAAGAACAGTTTTAGGTACTGTGACTATGGCTACACTACTGTAGTGCCAAATAAACATTTAGTTCACTAGCAATTAAAATGAATGTTTGGAAAGTAAGGTTACAACAGGTATTTACCTGCAGTGGACATTTGTCAATGTAAAGTTGGTGTTCTTGTATTATGTGGAAATTCTGCTGCAAAAAACAAATGGTGGCAAAGATAATTCAATTGAATACTTGTTGGAGAATTGTGTGTATACACAAACCCAGCAAATCTCTCTTCCTCTCAGCGACTAGTGCATATCCTTATACGGTTTCAGAGAAATTGCATATATTGAATGTGATGTCATATCTTACAGTGGAAAAGTGGTGTAGGGAGCTTAAAGTTAGCTGAAGAAAGAGTTATGATAAACAGAGGAGCTACTGAAAACCGACTGTGCTATTGGCACTACATGCACTTCAGAACTTGTAAGGGGTGTCCTGCGAGTATATGCCTAATAAAAGATGACAAATAGAAGAAGTTGGGTTGTTTTGGGGAAGGAGACCAGACAGTGAGGTCATCGGTCTCATCAGATTATGGAAGGATGGGGAAGGAAGTCGGCCGTGCCCTTTGAAAGGAACCATCCCGGCATTTGCCTGAAGCGATTTAGGGAAATCACGGAAAACCTAAATCAGGATGGCCGGACGCGGGATTGAACCGTCGTCCTCCCGAATGCGAGTCCAGTGTCTAACCACTGCGCTACCTCGCACAAATAGAAGAAGTGGACAGTGTTAAATTCTTGGGATTACGGCATGATAGTAAATTCAGCTGAGAGGAGCACACCACAGAACTGCTGAAGTGTCGAAACAAATCTCTATTTGAAATGTGAATCCTTTCAAACATAGGGGATATAAAAATGAAAAAGCTGGCATACTATGCTTACTTTCACTCCACAATGTCATATGGGATTATTTTTTGGAGTAATTCACCAAGCCAAGCTAAAGTTTTCCGGGCACAAAAACGTGCAATAAGAGTTATATGTGGTGTGAACTCAAGAACACTCTGCAGAGGCCAGTTTAGGGAACTAGGGATACAAACTACTGCTTCCCAATATACTTATTCCTTAATGAAATTTATCATATCACTTTTTCAAACCATGAGCGCAGTTCATGGAATCAATAACAGAAATAAAAATAATCTTCATAAGGATTTGAAGTCACCTACTCTTGTACAAAAAGGTGTGCCTTTTTCAGGAGCAGACATTTTCAATAACTTGCCAGCAGAAATAAAAAGCTTAACAATAAATGAAATTCAATTTAAGAGAAGCCTAAAGGATTTATTGGTGGCCAACTCCTTCTACTCCACTGATGAATAAACTTCTTCACCATTTCAGTTCAGTAATGTGTTCATTGTAAATAAGTATTGTAGTAGTTCTATTATATGTTTATTACCTTATAAATATTTTTTTAAATTTTAAATTCAGTGCATTAATGTGATCTTAGTAAATGAGTTTTGTAAAATGATCCTTTCATGTAGTGTTCATTAAAAAAAAATGACGTTAGCTTATTTGCTTTAGTTGTAAATATTTGTTATTTATTATTGTTTTTTTGAGATGTTCTACATCATGGATGACCTCCTCACTACGGATCAAGTAAATCTAATATAATATAATATAATATAATCATAGGTACTGTCATCTTTTTCAGTACTCATTTTGGTATGTTCAGTGAAAGCCCTCTGTCTTCCCCTCTCCCACCTCCCAAAACCTCACTACTTGTCCTGGAGACCTTACTCTGCCAATTGCCACAGTCTTTTCTGCTCCCCTATCACTCCTATCTGAATCAGTCATCTGTCTTACAGTCAAAAACACTGCCACAATGGTTGGCTGCTTTTTGGCATCTATGTGGGACAATCTGTACTTTGCCTATGTGGGGATGGCTTGAGTGTCTCAACAGTACAGATAGCTGTACCACAGGTGCAACCACTATGGAGGGGGTACCTGTGGAAAGGTCAGAAAAACATGTGGTTTCTGAAAAGTGGCGGCAACCTTTTGAGTAGTTGCAGGGCCAGCAGTGTGGATGACTGACTATCTGGCCCTTTAACATTAGCCAACATGGCCTTGCTGTGCTTGTACTGCAAACAACTGACAACAAGAGAACCTACAGCAATTATTTTTGCTGAGGGCATATATGATTTAATAATGAAGGCATCCTCTTGGGTAAAATATTCCAGTGGTAAAATAGTCCCTCCATTTGGAATTCCAGGTGAGGCCTACTCAGGAGAATATCTACATCTACATCATGGAATGATAGATCCCTTAGTTGAGTAGAGGGGTCAGAGAAAAGGAAAAGGAAACTAGATAGGTTGAAGTTGGATATACTGAGAATTAGTGAAGAGCAGGACTTCTGGTCAGACAGATACAGGGTTATTAATATGAAATTAATTACGGGCAATACATGAGTACGTCTAATAATGAATGCGAAAATAAGAGTGCAGATAAGCTACTATGAACAGCACAGTGATTGTAGTATTGTAACCAATATAGACACAAAGCCAACACCCAACACCATAATACATGTTTATACGCCAATTACCTCCACAGATCATGATACGGACAGAATGTATGATGAGATAAAAGAAATTATCATCATCATTTAAGACTGATTATGCCTTTCAGTGTTCAGTCTGGAGCATAGCCCCCCTTATAAAATTCCTCCATGATCCCCTATTCAGTGCTAACATTGGTGCCTCTTCTGATGTTAAACCTATTACTTCAAAATCATTCTTAACTGAATCCAGGTACCTTCTCCTTGGTATGCCCCGACTCCTCCTACCCTCTACTGCTGAACCCGTGAGTCTCTTGGGTAACCTTGCTTCTCCCATGCGTGTAACATGACCCCACCATCTAAGCCTGTTCGCCCTGACTGCTACATCTATAGAGTTCATTCCCAGTTTTTCTTTGATTTCCTCATTGTGGACACCCTCCTGTCATTGTTCCCATCTACTAGTACCTGCAATCATCCTAGCTACTTTCATATCCGTAACCTCAACCTTATTGATAAGGTAACCTGAATCCACCCAGCTTTCGCTCCCATACAACAAAGTTGGTCGAAAGATTGAATGGTGCACAGATAACTTAGTCTTGGTACCGACTTCCTTCTTGCAGAAGAGAGTAGATCGTAGCTGAGCGCTCACTGCATTAGCCTTGCTACACCTCGCTTCCAGTTCTTTCACTATGTTGCCATCCTGTGAGAATATACATCCTAAGTACTTGAAACCGTCCACCTGTTCTAACTTTGTTCCTCCTATTTGGCACTCAATCCGTTTATATTTCTTTCCCATTGACATTACTTTCATTTTGGAGATGCTAATCTTCATACCATAGTCCTTACATTTCTGATCTAGCTCTGAAATATTACTCTGCAAACTTTCAATCGAATCTGCCATCACAACTAAGTCATCCGCATATGCAAGACTGCTTATTTTGTGTTCACATATCTTAATCTCACCCAGCCAGTCTATTGTTTTCAACATATGATCCATAAATAATATGAACAACAGTGGAGACAGGTTGCAGCCTTGTCTTACCCCTGAAACTACTCTGAACCATGAACTCAGTTTACCGTCAACTCTAACTGCTGCCTGACTATCCATGTAAAGACCTTTAATTGCTTGCAAAAGTTTGCCTCCTATTCCATAATCTCGTAGAACAGACAATAACTTCCTCCTAGGAACCCGGTCATAAGCCTTTTCTAGATCTATAAAGCATAGATACAATTCCCTGTTCCACTCATAACACTTCTCCATTATTTGCCGTAAGCTAAAGATCTGGTCCTGACAACCTCTAAGAGGCCTAAACCCACACTGATTTTCATCAAATTTGTCCTCAACTAATACTCGCACTTTCCTTTCAACAATACCTGAGAAGATTTTACCCACAACGCTGATTAAAGAGATACCTCTGTAGTTGTTACAATCTTTTCTGTTTCCATGTTTAAAGATTGGTGTGATTACTGCTTTTGTCCAGTCTGATGGAACCTGTCCCGACTCCCAGGCCATTTCAATTATCCTGTGTAGCCATTTAAGACCTGACATTCCACTGTACTTGATGAGTTCCGACTTAATTTCAACGACCCCAGCTGTTTTATTGCACTGCAATCTATTGACCATTTTCTCCACTTCCTCAAACGTGATCCTATTTCCATCATCTTTCCTATCCCATTCTACCTCGAAATCTGAAACATTACTGATCGTATTTTCACCTACATTGAGCAACTCTTCAAAATATTCCCTCCATCTGCCCAAGGCATCCACAGGATTCACCAGCAGTTTTCCTGACCTGTCCAAAATACTTGTCATTTCCTTCTTAACTCTCTTTCGAAGACTGCTAATTACACTCCAGAATGGTTTTCCAGCAGCTTGACCCAATGTCTCCAACCTGTTTCCAAAGTCTCCCCAAGATTTCTTCTTGGATGCTGCAATTATCTGTTTGGCTTTGTTTCTTTCTTCAACATAACTTTCTCTGTCTACCTGAGTTCTAGTATGTAGCCATTTTTTATACGCCTTCTTTTTCCTTTTACAGGCTGCCTTGACTGTGTCATTCCATCAAGCTGTTTGCTTCCTCCTACTTTTACACACTCTACTGTTCCAAGACATTCTTTAGCCACTTGTAGTACTGTGTCCCTGTACCTTGTCCATTCCTTTTCCAATGACTGTAATTGACTACATTCAACTAACTGGTACCTTTCTGAGATCGCTGTTATGTACTTGTGCCTGATTTCCTTATCCTGAAGTTTCTCCACTCTTATCCTCCTACATATGGACCTGACCTCCTGCACTTTCGGCCTCGCAATCCCAATTTCACTGCAGATTAAATAATGATCAGTGTCATCAAAGAATCCCCTGAATACACGTGTGTCCCTCACAGCCTTCCTGAATTCCTGATCTGTTATTATATAGTCAATGACAGATCTGGTTCCCCTGCTTTCCCAAGTATATCGGTGAATGTTCTTATGTTTAAAAAAGGAGTTTGTGATTACTAAGCCCATACTGGCACAGAAATCCAAGAGTTGCTGCCCGTTCCTGTTGGCCTCCATATCCTCTCCAAATTTACCCATAACCTTTTCATACCCTTCTGTTCGATTTCCAATCCTGGCGTTAAAATCACCTATGAGCAGAACACTGTCCTTGGCCTTTACTCTAACAACTACATCACTGAGTGTCTCATAAAAACTATCCATCTTATCTTGATCAGTCCCTTCACAATGCGAATATACTGACACAATCCTAATTTTCTTGCTAGACACTGTCAAATCTATCCACATCAGTCGTTCGTTTACATACCTTATTGCAACTGCGCTGGGTTCCATTTCTTTCCTGATGTAAAGCCCTACACCCCATTGTGCTATTCCTGCTTTGACTCCTGACAAGTAGACCTTGTATTCTCCCACTTCTTCTTCTTTCTCACCCCTTACCCGAATGTCACTAACAGCTAAAACGTCCAGCCCCATCTTACTTGCAGCCTCTGCCAGCTCTACCTTCTTCCAAGAGTAGCCCCCATTGATATTAATAGCTCCCCATCTCATTACCATTTGTTTGCCAAGTCGTATCTTAGGAGTCCCTGGTTTGTCAGTTAGAGGTGGGACTCCGTCACCTCCAAAGGTCCGAGGCATTTTGCTCTGATTGTTGCCAGCATCACATTTAAAGTACCAGGGAAGCAGGTTGCTAGCCTTACTTGCCCCGAGTCCCATTGGGTTTTACCCCTAACGGCTGAGGGACTAACCGGTGGATTTGGTAGTCTTTGCCGTATGAGCACAAAGGTGACCACGACTCAGAATATGTCCGAGATGCCCAGCCTTATTCCAAAGTAACTGGTATCCCGACTGTCGGGACCACTTACTTGGCCACTCATACAGTGCCCGTGGTTCATGAACTAGGACATGACTACAGGAACCCACACCATGAACTCAGATATTTAGGGTGGAGGAAAATTTAATTGTGATGGGAGACTGGAATCCAATAGCAGGGAAAGGAAAAGAAAGAAAAATAACAGGAGAATACAGACCACTGGAAGGAATGAAGAAGGAATCTGACTGGTAGAATTTTCCACAGAGAATGATTTAATCACTGTCTGAGGATCATGTAAAAAGGCTGTATATGTGGTAGGGACCTGCAGACACTGGAATATTTCAGACTAATTATATAATGGTAAGACAGAGATTTTGAAATCAGATTTTAAAGTGCAAGACATTTTCATGAGCAACCCCACCAGGGTAGCCAAGAGTACTAATGCACTGGTTCCTGGACTTGGGTAGGTGTGCCAGCCCCTGGATCAGTCTGCCCAGCGGATTAATGACGAGGGCCGGTACGCCGGCCAGACTGGATGTGGTTTTTAGGCAGTTTTCCACATCCCACTAGGTGAATACCGGGCTGGTCCCTATGTACTGCCTCAGTTACACGATTCACAGACATTTGAAAACGTTTGCACTACTCCATGGCTTACACTAGATGCAGACAGCTGGGGTGCACTAATTCCGGCTTGGGGACTTTCAGGTGGTGGCAGGGAGGGCATCTAGACACATTCTCTACCTAACACTGCCACATCAATAGTAACAAGGCTGATGCCGCATTGCAGCGGGACTAAGGCCTCAAGTACGTGATGGTGTTGACTATGCTCACAATTCATTGGTTACTAGTGAACCCAGCAATGCTCCGCAATTGCTAAATATGCAAGGGAATTGGATATACGTCCTAATCACATCCCCCCCCCCCCCCCCCCACCACCACCACCACCACCACCACCACCACTTTCTATCTTTCTCCTACTCCCATCCCTCTCTTTCTCCACCTTCTCCTTCTGACCCCTATCTCTGGCATCACCTTCCCTCCACACCTTGTACATCTCTTATCCCACACTCACTCTATCCATCTCCTCCTCCCCCCTTCTCTGCCCATCTCTTCCTCCCCCCTCTCTCCAACCTTATTTGTTTATACAAACAGAACTTTGATTGGGGACAGAAGTCAAAATGAGAGGGTAAATTGGTTGGAATTATTAGTACAAGGGGTATGAGAGAGAACTTTCCAGCTGCTAGATCAGTCAGGATAATCGCTTTAATGACAGTATTTCGCATGGTTTTAATCTATGAGCAGGTAGGATTATAAAAGTTAATCATAAACACAATGTTTCTATTTTCTGTTAAAAATGGCTATGAACAGGAAAACAAATCACCCATTTTCACACCAAAGCTTAGCATGTTCTTTTTATAGCTAGTTTAGCAGAAAATGTTTATTGTATAACATGTCTATTCCTCCAGTTGTTTAGGCTGTGCATTACCTGTCAGTCAGTCTGTCAGTCTTCTTTGATTTGCCTTCAGACACTGTCTACACTCTATGGCAGTTTAATTGACTCAATGATCATGAAGTTTGCCTGTGCTGCACAGACGTCAGCCAATGTTTCGACATCTCACTGGTGGCATTTTTTCCAAAGAAATAAACCCAATCTCTCGTCCTCCATTTCCATTTAAAACAGTAAAAAAGTCAAGACCCAGGCAAAGTTATGTTCCTACAATGCCACATGAGGAACCTGTTTGAGCACCAAGGAAGACTGATATCTGGAGGACCCAAGATAACCAACCAGTATGTTTGCACTGTGGACGACTGGGACATGTGGTGTGCTGTTGTTGAGAAAGACAGTGGATATTTGATGACGCCCACGCCAGAACACAGCAGACTGACGCCAACTCCACGACGACAAAGATGAACAAGATGTGGGTGCAGGACGACGTAGGTCACCATCGCCGCAAGCTAGCCACTGGAGAGGATGCTTCCCAACATGTCAATCAAGGTCTCCATTGCTGTTTAGAAGCTCCAGACGATCACCTAATTGCCGCAACCTGGAAAACTAAAGGGTGCGACCTTCCTTGGAGGTGAGGCCGCTGAAGAGAAAAGTCCTCCACCATTAATCACTACAAAAATTATAGGAAACTATGTCAATATCCTCACAGATGGCCGACCAGCCCAAGCTCTTGTGGGCTCTGGAGCATCAATTCAGTCATTTTGCAGAAGTACTGTCACTGTCACAAGTTGCAGAAAACCGTATTCGTCGACAGCAAAACATCTCTGCTGAAGGTGGCTAATGGGAAATATGTAAAACGTACAGGAAGATGTGTCTTTCGTGTGGGTATAAGTGGCCATACACAACCCTTAGAATTCATCGTTTTACAAGACTGTAGTCATGACGTCATTCTCGGATGGGATTTTTTGAAAGCTTCTCAAGCAGTTACAGATTGTGGTCGCTCGAAGATTGTGCTAGATGAGATGAGATACTGTGGACAGGAAAATGGGCATCCGCTTATGTGGAGACTATGTGTGCTGGATGAAGTGATCATTCCTGCAGTCAGCGCTAGAAAGGTAGCTGTCATGTGTCGTGCCATGCATCAACCCATGGATCTTGTAGTGGAATGTAAGAGAAGCATACTACTGAAGAATAACTTGGTCACCCCAGCCTGTGTTGTCTCGTTTAAGAACAGATTCGGTGAATTGTGGATAGTTAACTGTCGCCGAGAATCGCAGATCCTTCCACAATACATGTGCATAGCAAATGCTGAGCCGTTAATTGCAGAACAGCTGAGCGTCATAGAAAATTCCTATGCCGAGTCTGTGGGCGAAATTAGCACTACCACTATGAGACAAGATCTTCTAGCTCAACTATCACCAGATCTCACTAAGGAACAACAGAAGAAGCTACATGGCATTCTTCAAGAGTTCTCTGAATGATTCAATCCACAGGTGAAGAGCAAATTACACAAATCAACAGTGAAGCACTGGATTAGCTCTGGAGACCAGCAACCAATAAGTCAGAGAGCATACCGTGTGTCAGCAATGGAACGTTGAATAATTCGCGATGAGATAGAGAAAATGATGAAGAATGACATCATTCAGCCTTCGCAGAGCCCATGATCACCACCAGTGGTTTTCGTCAGGAAGAAGGATGGCAGTTGGTGCTCTTGTGCTGATTACAGGAAGCTGAATAAGGTAACTAAAAAGGACGTTTACCCTCTTCCACGAATTGATGATACACTAGATTGTTTGAAGGGGGCTAAGTTTTTCTCAACCATGTACATGTACTTGGGATACTGGCAAATCAAAGTAGATGAGGCTGATTGTGAGAAAACTGCATTCATCACCCCTGAGGGCCTGTACAAGTTTAAGGTAATGCCACTTGGTTTGTGTAATGCACCAGCAACTTTTGAACGAATGATGGATAATCAAGGCACCTGAAGTGGATGATGTATCTTTGTTATTTACATGACATTATAGTGTTCTCAGAGACATCTGATGAACACATAAAAAGACTGAGGGGGGCTCCAACAAGCTGGACTGAAACTTAATCCAAGAAAGTGTCTCTTTGGAGCAAAAGAAATCAAAATACTTGGGCACCTTGTGTTAAACGAAGGCATGTGACCAGACCCAGAAAAGGTGAGATCTATAATGGAATTTCCTATTCCTGAAAGTATTAGAGATGTGAGAAGCTTCCTCGGATTATGTTCTTATTACCATCGTTTTATCAAAGACTTTTGTATCAAAGCCAGGCCACTCCAAGAGTTGTTAAAAGCTGATGCTAAATTTATCTGAGGTGGTGCTCAACAAGATTCTTTCGAAGTGCTGCGAAAAGCTCTGATGACTGACCCTGTACTTGGTCTGTATGATGAGAGAGCACCTACAGAACTATATACAGATGCCAGGGGATATGAGATCTGTTCTGGTGCAGATTTTGGATGGAAAAGAGAACGTTATGGCCTACGAGAAACTACTCAACTACAGAAAGAGAATGTCTTGCTGTGATCTGGGCTACATGCAGATTTCGACAGTATCTCTATGGAAGGCCATTCACAGTTGCTACAGATCATCACTCACTTTGTTGGTTGACAGGTCTTATGGATCCAACAGGACGACTCGCCAGGTGGGCACTAAGTCTTCAAGAGTTTGACATTACCATAGTGTACAAAAGTGGAAGAAAACACCAAGATGCCGACTGTCTCTCAAGAAACCCTGTTCAAGACCATCAAGACTTTGATGAAGATAGTGGCTGTCTCGCTGCACTCCAGGATCTCTCTGCTGAGTGGAAGAAGGACGCCAAGATATCTCATATTATGCTTGCCTTAAATTGGTCAGAGGATGTGAAAGGACAATATAAGGTAGTTAATGGATTACTTTGTACGAAAAACTCTGATCCATTTGGAAAGAGGTGGCTACCAGTGATTCCTAAACACATGCGCTTAGATGTTCTACAGAAATTCCATGACACACCTAAGGCCAGACATTTAGGATTTATTAAGACATACAATAGGATCTGCAAGAGATTTTTCTGGTCAGGTTTATTTAGGAGTGTCCGTCACTATGTGTCGCACTGTCGAGAATGCCCGAGGAGAATGGCAGTTCCTCAGTAACCACCTGGCTGACTCATACCAATTCCACCAGCCGAAACGCCTTTCCAGCCCTTTGGGATTGACCTCCTCGGACAATTACCAATATCTGCTAGGGGCCAAAGATGGATTATTGTTTGCACTAATTATCTGACACACTATGCCATTACAAAAGCCGTGAAAACAGCCGAAGCATTTGAGGTAGCCAAATTCATCCTGGAAGACATTGTATTAAAACACGGCGCCCCAAGATTGTTAATTATGGATTGAGGGAAAGTTTTTCAATCTTGTGACAGAGATAAACTGTCGGTGCAACATTACTCATCACATGATGACTGCCTATCATCTGCAAACTAACGAGCTTACTGAACACCTTAATAAGACCTTGGCCGACATGCTATCAATGTTTGTCAATGTTGAGCAGAACAACTGGGATGAGGTGCTACCTTTCGTGATGTTTACCTACAACACTGCCAAACAAGACACCACAAGATTTACGCCATTTTTCCTGGTGCATGGGCATGAGGCAACGATGATGATGGACACTGTGTTTCTGTTACATCCTGATGATGTGGACGACGACTACATCGGGCAACTCCACACGTTGCAGCCTAAAGAAAACGACTGCCAAAGGTATGACGCGAGCCACCACCCTGTTGTCTACCAGCCTGGTGACCTCGTCTGGAACTTCACTCCTGTTCGGAAGGTTGGTTTCTCTGAGAAGCTCCTCAGGTGCTACTTTGGACCTTGTAAGGTTGTAAGACAGTTGTCTGATGTTACTTATGAAGTTGAAGATTTCGACCCCGACACAAGATGGGAGATACGGTCCATGTCCTTCGAATGAAGCCCTAGAAGAATCCTGCAGCCCAGGGTAAATTCGAAGTTCCAGCAACAGGCAACAAGTGGAAAGGCAACGAAGGATGTAGTGGCAAGGGAAGTTCTAAGAAGATCACTGCCAGGGTGAACATCAGGTCGGGAGTCGGAGTATGCAGGACTGGTGACTTGTTCCCGGACAAGGAGGATGTAACACTGAGACGCTGTACCACTAAGGACAGAGCAATGTCACAGAAGAAGCTGAGTAGCGCAGTCGCCGAAGTCTAGCGGTTATGATACTAGATTGTTGCATGGAAGGTCTTGAATTCAGAACTCAACTGAACTGAAAAAAATTTTAATTTCTGTATTTGGTTCGAGTACATTCTAGAAGTATCCACAAATGGCAAGAAGCACTGTACTGGAATGTTCTGTAGCTGTATATATACCATATGTGTACTGGCCAGAGGTAGTTTGCTCTGCACTCTTGTATGTGCAAGTGCTGAATAAACCTTTGTTAAGTGAAGTTAGTGTTCGTCATTCATCTACTTACACCTTCCTCTACGTGACATTATGATCACCACTAAATGTTGCTTTCCATTATATTCTTTTTCACAAAATATCAATACTCATTGTGGAATTTGTTATTATTACGAAAACTTGTGATGACAGAACTGTTAAATTGACCATCACATTTCTTTCATTGAGATTTGCATAAAAAAAACCATCCAGATTTTCAACTTTTCTGGTGGATTTCCCAAAAATTTTCTTTCATACAAACCTTGCCCTAGTAATTAAAGGAAAAAAAACCAAATCGGTCAAGCTGCTCTCAATTGATGATCTTTCATACATGTGGCAACTGATTTTTATTTGTATAGACAGACTGTACATTAAAACCTAAGAAATGGTAAAACAGTAGCAAATTAAGGAGATGGAACCTGGTTAAGTTGAAAGAATCAGAAATTATTGTGAGTTACAGAGGGAGCACTTGGTAACATTTGACAGGTAGCTTTCTGAGATCAAATAGTGAAGGCAGCAGAGGATCAAATACGTAAAAAGGCACGGCCTAGTAGAAATCCTTGGATAACATAGAAGATATTTAATTTAATTTATTAAAGGAGAAAATATCTACATCTACATGATTACTCTGCAATTCACATTTAAGTGCTTGGCAGAGGGTTCATCGAAGCACAATCATACTATCTCTCTACCATTCCACTCCCGAACAGCGCTTGGGAAAAACGAACACCTAAACCTTTCTGTTCGAGCTCTGATTTCTTATTTTATTTTGATGATCATTCCTACCTATGTAGGTTGGGCTCAACAAAATATTTTCACATTCGGAAGAGAAAGTTGGTGACTGAAATTTCGTAAATAGCTCTCGCTGCGAAAAAAACGTCTTTGCTTTAATGACTTCCATCCCAACTCGCGTATCATATCTGCCATACTCTATCCCCTATTACATGATAATACAAAATGAGCTGCCCTTTTTTGCACCCTTTCGATGTCCTCCGTCAATCCCACCTGGTAAGGATCCCACACTGCGCAACAATATTCTAAGAGACGACGAACGAGTGTAGTGTAAGCGGTCTCTTTAGTGGACTTGTTGCATCTTCTAAGTGTCCTGCCAATGAAACGCAACCTTTGGCTCGCCTTCCCCACAATATTATCTATGTGGTCTTTCCAACTGAAGTTGTTTGTAATTTTTACACCCAGGTTGAATTGACAGCCTTGAGAATTGTACTATTTATCGAGTAATCAAATTCCAACTGATTTCTTTTGGAACTCATGTGGATCACCTCACACTTTTCGTTATTGAGCGTCAACTGCCACCTGCCACACCATACAGAAATGTTTTCTAAATCGCTTTGCAACTGATACTGGTCTTCGGATGACCTTACTAGACGGTAAATTACAGCATCATCTGCGAACAACCTAAGAGAACTGCTGAGATTGTCACCCAGGTCATTTATATAGATCAGGAACAGCAGAGGTCCCAGGACGCTTCCCTGGGGAACACCTGATATCACTTCAGTTTTACTTGATGATTTGCTGTCTATTACTATGAACTGCGACCTTTCTGACAGGAAATCATGAATCCAGTTGCACAACTGAGATGATACCCCATAGGCCCACAGCTTGATTAGAAGTCGCTTGTGAGGAACGGTGTCAAAAGCTTTCCGGAAATCTAGAAATACGGAATCAACTTGAGATCCCCTGTCGATAGCGGCCATTACTTCGTGCGAATAAAGAGCTAGCTGCATTGCACAAGAACGATGTTTTCTGAAACCATGCTGATTACATATCAATAGATCGTTCCCTTCAAGGTGATTCATAATGTTTGAATACAGTATATGCTCCAAAACCCTACTGCAAACCAATGTCAATGATATAGGTCTGTAGTTCGATGGATTACTCCTACTACCCTTCTTAAACACTGGTGCGACCTGCGCAATTTTCCAACCTGTAGGTACAGATCTATCGGTGAGCGAGCGGTTGTATATGATTGCTAACTAGGGAGCTATTGTATCAGCATAATCTGAAAGGAACCTAATCGGTATACAATCTGGACCTGAAGACAAGCGATTTGAGTTGCTTCGCAATCCCTAAGGTATCTACTTCTAAGAAATTCATGCTAGCAGCTGTTCGTGTTTCAAATTCTGGAATATTCCATTTGTCTTCCCTGGTGAAGGAATTTCGGAAAACTGCGTTCAATAACTCTGCTTTAGCGGCACAGTCGTCGGTAACAGTACCATCGGCACTGCGCAGTGAAGGTATTGACTGCATCTTGCCGCTTGTGTACTTTACATACGACCAGAATTTCTTCAGATTTTCTACCAAATTTCGAGACAATGTTTCCTTGTGGAACCTCTTAAAGGCATCTCGCATTGAAGTCTGTGCCAAATTTCGAGCGTCTGTAAATTTTAGCCAATCTTCAGGATTTCGCGTTCTTCTGAACTTCGCATGCTTTTTCCGTTGCCTCTGCAACAGCGTTAGGACCTGTTTTATGTACCATGGGGGATCAGTTCCATCTCTTACCAATTTATGAGGTATGAATCTCTCAATTGCTGTTGCTACTATATCTTTGAATTTGAGCCACATCTCGTCTACATTTGCATAGTCAGTTTGGAAGGAATGGAGATTGTCTCTTAGGAAGGCTTCTAGTGACACTTTATCCACTTTTTTAAATAAAATTATTTTGCGTTTGTTTCTGGTGGATTTGGAAGAAACGGTATTGAGCCTAGCTACAACGACCTTGTGATCACTAATCCCTGTATCAGTCATGATGCTCTCTTTTAGCTCTGGATTGTTTGTGGCTAAGAGGTCAAGTGTGTTTTCGCAACCATTTACAATTCGCATGGGTTCGTGGACTAACTGCTCGAAATAATTTTCAGAGAAAGCATTTAGGACAATATCGGAAGATGTTTTCTGCCTACCACCGGTTTTGAACAAGTATTTTTGCCAACATATCGAGGGAAGGTTGAAGTCCCCACCAACTATAACCGCATGAGTGGGGTATTTATTTGTTACGAGACTCAAATTTTCTCTGAACTGTTCAGCAACTATATCATTGGAGTCTGAGGGTTGGTAGAAGGAGCCAATTATTAACTTAGTTCAGCTGTTTAGTATAACCTCCACCCACCCCGATTCGCACGGAGTATCTACTTCGACTTCACTACAAGATAAACCACTATTGACAGACACAAACACTCCACCACCAATTCTGCCTAATCTATCTTTCCTGAACACCGTCTGAGACTTCGTAAAAATTTATGCAGAACTTATTTCAGGCTTTAGCCAGCTTTCTGTACCTATAACAATTTCAGCTTCTGCGCTTTCTATTAGCGCTTGAAGCTCAGGGACTTTCCCAGCACAACTACAACAATTTACAACAACAATTCCGGCTGTTCCTTGATCCAAGCACATCCTATATTTGCCATGCACCCTTTGAGATTGCAGCCCATCCCGTACTTTCCCGAGGCCTTCTAACCTAAAAAACTGCCCAGTGCACGCCACACAGCCTCCGCTACCCGTGTAGCCACCAGCTGAGTGTAGCGAACTCCTGACCTATTCAGCGGAACCCGAAACCCCACCACCCTAAGGCGCAAGTCAAGGAATCTGCAGCCAACACGGTTGCAAAACTGTCTGAGCCTCTGATTCAGACCCTCCACTCGGCTCTGCACCAAAGGTCCGCAGTCGGTTCTGTCAACGATGCTGCAGATGGTGAGCTCTGCCTTCATCTCGTAAGCAAGACTGGCAGCCTTCACCAAATCAGACAGCTGCTGGAATCCAGAGAGAATTTCCTCAGATCCAAAGCGACACACATTATTAGTGCCAACATGTGCCACCACCTGCAGCTGGCTGCACCCTGTGCTCTTCATGGCTTCCGGAAGGACCCTTTCCACATCAGGAATGACTCCACCCGGAATGCACACGGAGTGCACACTGGATTTCTTCCCCTCCTTGGCCGCCATATCCCTAAGGGCCCCCATTACCCGCCTAACATTGGAGCTCCCAACTACCAATAAGCCCACCCTCTGTGACTGCCCGGATCTTGAAGGCTGAGAATCATCCTCTGAAACAGGGCAGGCAGCTGCATCTGGCTCAGCCAGAGACAGTACCTGAAACTTGTTTGTCAGACACACCGGGAAGGCTTTCTGATCAGCCTCCGGGGACATCTTTCGCTGCCTGCCACGCCTTGGAACGACCTCCCAATCAACCACAGGCGAGGGCTCAGCCCCACTGCGGGCAGCAACCGGGGCAACCACAGCGGCAGACCAATCTGGGGACAGACGGGATGAGGTTGACATCCCCATGATACCCAAGTCCGGCTCCCCACAGTGGTGCCCATTGGCAACAGCCTCAAGCTGCACGACCAAAGTCAGCGCAGCCTGCAGCCTACAGCTGTGAGCGAAGGGATGCCAACTCAGCCCTCATCCGAACACAGCAATCACAGTCTCTGTCCATTCTAGTCGATGTTGAACAACAGTTACTGAAACACGAGTCCGTGCCTAGATAACGCAAGGGAAACATGCAAAGAATGTATGAACTAACCTGTACAAATGCCTAACGACTGCACTACAATCTGCCTGAATTTACGATTACAGTAACTAAAACTTGAAATTACACCTCTTATACGAAACTCACACACAATTTAAGTAAGAATCTTCGAAGTAAACACAGAGAAGAAGCTATATACGTAACTTTCTGCGCTGTCGATGTGCACCAACTGGGAGCTCAGGCCATATAAAATGCAGCAAACTAGGCAGGTGAAGGAAAATACAGAAGTCTAAAAAATGAGATTGGTAGGAAATACAAAATGGTTAAGTAGGACTGTCTAAAGCACAACAGCGAGGCCGGAGAAGCATGTATAACTTGCCGAAAGATATAAAGAGATCTTTGGAGAAACAGAGATGCAATTTGGTTAATATCAGGTGCTCAGATGGCTAATCAGTTCTAAATGAAGAAGCGAAGATGAAAGATGGTAGAAGTATATAAAGAGGTTTCGTAAACGAAAAGAGCTTGAAGGCAATATTGTAACAGCACAATGAGAATGCAAGGACCTGTCAGTGGCATATTGCAGAGGACCATTGAGAAGATTAGATCCAGGATGCTGTCGATGGCTTCAAATGAGAATTTGTAAAATACCACGTCACTATGTCTCCAAGAGAAGGCGTAATGGCACAATCTGTGAGTATGCAGTATGGTGTCAGTGGCATATCACAGAGGACCATTGAGAAGATTAGATCCAGGATGCTGTCGATGGCTTCAAATGAGAATTTGTAAAATACCACGTCACTATTTCGCCAAGAGAAGGCGTAATGCCACAATCTGTGAGTATGCAGTATGGTGTACAGATTAGCAGTGTTAGCTGGTGTGCTGCATGTTATCAGTTCAAGCCCAACCACCAACAATTATTTCTTATTTCATATTTATCATTTCTGGAATGTTCTTGACATATGTTATGTTTGTAATGTTTTGATATTCTGGAATATTCAGTGTTTGTATAAATAGCTCCACTTTCCATACAGGAGTTCAGTTCTTTTCTGTTGCAGCTGTATGTTGGTGTCAGTCACAAATGTGTCTTCAGTGTTCTTGCTGTACTTCACTGATGACACAGCCTTTGTTTTGTAGTTGACTGTGGTGTCGATGTGACAATATTACAGAAAGGAAGAGGGAGCAGATGAAGATAAGAGAAAAGGTATGGTACTGAGAAGAATGTGACAGAGCACAGAAAAACCTAAGTCCCCTGGAGCAGACAGCATTCCCTCACAATTGTTGAGATCCTCGAAAGAGCCAGACAAGAAAAAATTATTCCACCTAGTGTGCAAAAAATATGAGACTTGTGAAATAGTCTCACACTTTACAAACAATTCCAATTCCAAAGAAAGCAGATGCTGACAAGTGCAAAAATTAGTGAACCACCAATTTAATAAGTAATGACTGCAAAATACTGCTACAAATTATTTACAGATCAGTTTGGGTTCCATAGAAATGTAGGAAATACTGGCCCTATGATTTATTTTAGAAGTTAGGTTACAGAAGTGCAAACCTACATTTATAAAATTTGTAGACTTAGAGATAGCTTTAGGCAATGTTGACTGAAATGCACTATTTGAAATTCTGAAGGAAGCAGCAGTAAAATACAGGGAACAAAAGGATATAAACAATTTGCACAGAAGCCATACAGCAGTTATAAGACTCAATGGGCATGAAAGGGAAGCAGTGGTTGAGAAGGAAGTGAAACAGAGCTGTAGCCTATCCCCAACATTGTTCAGCCTGTACGCTGAGTAAGCAGTAAAGCAAACCAAACAAAAATTTGGAAGAGGAATTAAAATTCAGGGAGCAGAAATAAAATCTTTGAGGTTTGCCAGTGAGATTGTAATTCTGTAAGACAGCAACGGACTTGGAAGAGTAGCTGAGTGGAAGGGATTGTGTCTTGAAAAGAGATTATAAGGTGAGCATCAACAAAATTAAAACAATAGAAATGGAATGGTGATGAATTAAATCTGGCCTTTCTGTAGGGATTAAATTAAGAAATGAGATAATAAAAGTAGTATGCCAGTTTTGCAATTTGCACAGAAAACTAACTCTACTTAGTAGAGACATTATAAAATGCAGTCTGGAAAGAATTACTGAAGACAAGGAATTTATTAACATCAAATGTAAATTTAAGTGTTAGGAAGTATTTTCTGAAGGTATATATCTGGTGTGTGGCTTTGTACAGAAGTGACAGGTGTACAATAAGCATTTCACACAAGAAGAGAATAAAAGATCTTGAAATGTGGTACTAAAGAAGAATGTTGAAGATTAGAGGGACAGATCACAAACTAATGAGATGATACTGAATTGAATTGTAGAGAAAAGAAATTTATGGATTGAACTGACCAAATAAAATTTCAGCTGATAGGACACATTCTGAGGTATCAAAGAACTGTCAATATGGTATTGGTGGGAAGTGGGGAGGGGGGGAGGGAGATTCTAGGAGGAGACCAAGAATGAACACACTAATCATTTTCAAATGGACATAAGTTGCAGAAGATAGACTACCATGGAGAGCTGCATAAAACTAATCTTTGGACTTAAGACCATAACAACATGCACAATGTGTCAATCAACTACAGGTGAGTGGCTGCCTTACAGATTATTTGTTTATTATTTCAATTCTGGAATGCATGTTATGGTAATTTTTTATGATTTGTTTCCCTTCAGTCCCAATACCTCGTTTTGTTCTGCCGCTAATGCTGTATTTCTTTTCTAATGAAAAACTTATTCTTCTAATCTATGTTCACTTTTATTTTCATACTTTCTCCTTTTCTAACATAATTATGTGCTTTCACCATATCTACCAGTAATTCAGTATTGCACAATTTGACACTGCACTCCAATAGCCAGTTATACCACCAGCTGCTATACCGTTGTCACCTCCTCATTTGATTATGATACATATTTCTTCTTTTTCTTCTTCTTCTTCTTCTTCTTCTTCTTCTTCTTAACAGTGCCTCCTCATTGGAGGATAGTATTACCGAAATATGTGCTCCATAATTTAAATCATTTATCACATTTTAAGTACGATAACTGTGAATGCTCGCTGCAAATCATGTCACTGTTTTGATAGTTAGGCAATCACGTCACACTTTATTTTTTTTATCCACCATTACACATATTTCACATAAAAAACATTAAAATAAAATTCTCGTACATCTTTATTACAATACATATACTACTATACAGGTTGTAACAAAAATGCATGACACAAATTGCAGGACACATTCCTCAGATGTAGACGAAGAAATTATGTTATATGAACAGCTGGAAATGCTTTATTTCCATGTTGGAAGTAATTTCTGCAACTCATAAATAATGGGAAACACACATGAACAGAACACACCAGCATACCACACGCAACTCTTCCTCACAGGAAATGTTCAATCTGCCCTCTGTGGGCACTGATACAAGCATCAACATGCCGTTACAGTGAATCTTGGATGTGCTGATGTATCCCTGGAATAATGCATATGATTTCACAGGCTTCCATAATAAGAGCACAGAGACTCTGAACATCTTTTACTGGGGTTTCATACACAGGAGCTTTCAAGCTGTTTTGTCACTGCCTCATGTTTTCTATTTACAAAGTGACATGATTCACATCATTATCATTTCATTGTTCCTCATGTATATGCAGAAATATTTATTATTATTTCTTTACACTGATGCATGTGAATATTTGTCTTATGTCCTTTTTACCTTAACTATTACGACAAATATTTACAGAGTTAAGGGGGTATGTAATGGATTTTGGTCCAAAAAACCGATTTTTTGTAAATGTTTTTTTCTTGATCTATATAGTTTAATATATGTTGTTTGTGAATTTTATCATGATAGCAGCTTTAGAAATGCCTTTACATTATTAAACTCATTAACACTGCACAGGTGGCCACTCCCACCTTTTCCGACATTTGGAAAACTACTTGCTTCAGAGGAATTTTTGTCAGTGTGAAGGCTATTTTCTTTTGATATCTTTGGCTGACATCTATCTCTCTGGCTGACATCTATATCTCTGGCTGACATCTATATCTTTGCCTGAAAACTTTCTTGCATGTGGTTTATTTACAGTTTGACAATACTAACACATATTAATGGGTGGAAGGTTGAATTCACAAACCTTTATGTGGAAGTCAAGAGTTATGCATAATGGGTGGTGGAAAAACTGTGTTTAGGAAATTGAAGTTTCATGGAAATTGGCTTACCAACATAAAAGAGGAAGCAGCTTGAAATGAAGAACATAAGCTCTCAACATCAGCATCGAAAGTTGGGACAGGAGAATTGTACAGGTGCATGAATGATGATAAGACATGGAGTCTACTGGATTCAGACTTATTGATTTAGAGCTTCTCTGTCAGGCTTTAAAGTTTTCATGTTCATGTATTAGCTCTAAAAATGCGGAATGCATTATTGTTGTTGAAGAAACAAGAGTGGGAATAGCTTGTGATTTTAAATTAATTTGTAATTCTACATCTACAAGGATACTCTGCAAATCACATTTAAGTGCCTGGCAGAGGGTTCATCGAACCACCTTCACAATTCTCTATTATTCCAATCTGGTATAGCACATGGAAAGAATGAACACCTATATCTTTCTGTACGAGCTCTGATTTCCCTTATTTTACCGTGGTGATCATTCCTCCCTTTGCAGGTTGATGTCAACAAAATATTTTAGCATTTGGAGGTGAAAGTTGGTGATTGGAATTTCGTGAGAAGATTCCGTCACAACGAAAAACGCCTTACTTTTAACAATTTCCAGCCCAAATCCTGTATCATTTCTGTGACACTCTCTCTCATATTTCGCAATAATACAAAACGTGCTGCCTTTCTTTGAACTTTTCCGATGTACTCCATCAGTCCTACCTGGTAAGGATCCCACACCGCGCAGCAGTATTCTAAAAGAGGACGAACAAGCGTAGTGTAGGCAGTCTCCTTAGCAGGTCTGTTACATTTTCTAAGTGTCCTGCCAATAAAACGCAGTCTTTGGTTAGCCTTCTCCACAACATTTTCTGTGTGTTCCTTCCAATTTAAGTTGTCCGTAATTGTAATACCTAGGTATTTAGTTGAATTTACGGATTTATATTAGACTGATTTATCATGTAACCGAAGTTTAATGAGTTCCTTTTAGCATTCGTGTGGATGACCTCACACTTTTCGTTATTCAGGGTCAACTGCTACTTTTCGCACCATTCAGATATTTTTTCTAAATCGTTTTGCAGTTTGTTTTGATCTTCTGATGACTTTATTAGTCAATAAACCACAGTGTCATCTGCAAACAACTGAAGACGGCTGTTCAGATTGTCTCCCAAATCGTTTATATAGATAAGGAACAGCAAAGGGCCTATAACAATACCTTGGGGAATGCCAGAAATCACTTCTGTTTTACTCAATGACTTTCCGTCAATTACTACGAACAATTCATGCGGCTATGAATTTCATTTTCCTCCTCCAAAAAAACTGACACTGGTACCTATGAAAGCAATCTTAGGTTAGCATATGCTCTGAGATGTCTTGGATAGGGCAGAGAAGGAAGTAATTTATTGTGTGGTTTTCTGAACATGTGTTTTGTGCAAGGTTTGAAAAAATACATGAAGAAATGTCTGATGCTGTATGCAATACTGCCAAAGTTTCTATGACGAAAGCAGTACAGGAGTTGGTGGAAATAAACCAAAAAGGAAATAGATCCTGGGGTACACGTTTATGACAGTGAATCTCCTACAAATGTTACTGAAATGTGCGAGTCTGAAGATGGGATCTGGATGAAAAGGGGTCACACATCTCTGAGTGGAGTTGCATCTGTTATTGGAATTGACTCAGTAAAGTTTTAGATCTAGGAATAATGTCTAAATACTGCCACCAGTGTGCAACAAAGAAAATGTCCAACAATGAAGATAGTGAGAAACTGTGGCAAGAAAGGATGCAGAAGCATGCTCTAAAAATTAAAGCAGCTCAAGTGGGGGCATGGAGGCTGCTGCAGTTGTGAGGATGTTCTACAGATCTGAGGACCAGTATGGTGTTTGATATACTAAATATCTTTGTGATGGGGACGCCTCCTCATTCAAAACTGCAACAGATAAAAATTCATACAATGCAACAGTAGAAAAGTTGGAATGTGCTGGCCACATCCAAAAGCTGCTTCGTGGCAGGCTTCATCACTTCCTGAAAGAGAAGAAAGGTGAAGTACTTGAGGATGGAAAACCACTAGGAGGAAAAGACAGGCTTACTCTGAAAGAAAATGATTCTCTTCAGTTATTTTATGGGAGAGCTATCAGGAAAAACACGCATAATTTAGAGGCAATGAGGCGTGCTGTGTGGGCAATTTTTTCCCACAAACTATCCACTGACCAGCCCGGTCGATTAGCTGTGCAGTCTAATGCACTGCTTTCTGGGTGGGAAGGCATGGTGGTCCTTGGCATGAATCTGCCCAGCGGATTAGTACCGAGGTCCACTGTGCCGGCCAGTCTGTGAATGGTTTTTAAGGCGGTTTTCCATCTGCCTTGGCGAATGTGAGCTGGTTCCCCCTATTCTGCTTCAGTTACACTATGTCGGCGATTGCTGCGCAAACACTATCTCCACGTATGCGTACACCATAACTACTCTACCATGCAAACACTGGGTTTACACGTCTGGTGTGAGATGTTCCCCGGGGGGGGGGGTCCTCTGGGGGCCGAACCACACAACAACCTTGGGTTCGGTGTAGGGCTGCAGTTGGTTGAGTGGACTGCTGTAGCATGTTGTGGGGTTGTGAACCACTGAGCACTGAGGGCTATGGTGGGGACGAAGCCTCTCCATCATTTCTAGGTCACCAGTTCCACAGAATACAATACAATACAATCCATTGACCAAACACCAATGCCCAACCTGCGTCTGAAAGACAGTTGGTGTAAGTTCATCAACATAAATGAGACGTATTCACATAGACTTCACAGACAGATACAAAATGCAAATGAAAGCTTCAATAATTTAATTTGGATTACATGCTTAAGAAGGACATTCTGTGGAACTTGAAGTACTCACAATACGTGTCTATGATGCAGTTTTATGTTACAATAACATAAATAATGGCAGAATTGAAGTACTGAAGAGAGTTGATATAGATCCTGGTGTGTTTATAACAAAAGCATTTTACACCATCAATGAGAGTAGGATCAGGAAAGCTAACAGATCAGTGTCTTACCTGCAAATACAGGCCAGGCATATTTGAAGAGGAGAGAAGAGAAACCTGGAGGATGAGGAGTATCAGTATGGAAGATTTTAAAATTGAGGTAAACTTATTAGATGTAGAAGTATGAGAAGAAAATCTTTGAACCTCATTTTTCCTGTTTTACATTTTTCACATTCTTAGAAGCTTTTTTTGCAAAAAGTACATGCACTAATTCAATGAATATTTCAGGAACTGTTTGCAATGTGTTGCTGTCTCCCTGTAACTAAAAACTACAGGATCGTGCAATTATATTCTGATTATTAGATGACTGTATGTAGAAAAAAAAGTTAATTTTGGATGTGCAAAATTGAAAACTCTGTTAATGATACAATTTGTTCCATAAATTAATAACTGTAATTCTATGGTCTCATAATCTTCTCAGGACACTATAATAATATTTTCAGATTAATTGCATAATTTGAATTTGAGTTATGCTTTTAACAAAAAAGACAATAAAAAATTAAGAATTCAAATTTATCGCAATATATTAATCCTGCCTATTTTATTATATTTTTCCGTTAAAACACAGCTCTTTTGCTTTACACATGCAAAATTTTAGATTTGTGCATTAATAAATTTGGCTGTAATGATTTTTTAAATAAACGTTTACATTTTCTGTTACATCCCCCTTTAACACCACCACTTATATGGAAAGTTGTCTTAAAGCAAATCTGTAATTCATTTTCATAGCGAATCTATGTGTGACAATACTGTCACCACAATAATAATTTCATACAATGACTTTTCACAATATTTGAACTCGCATAATGTAACAAAACAGTGCAAGAAAAGAATGTATTTCACGTAATTCCTTCAATGTTCATAGGTGATTTTTGTAGTGCATTATATAAATATGCAAATGATCATATCTGTGAGGGGGGAGAGAATTGGCATTGCTCTGAGTAGTGAAATATTTTCTACTCTGACCTGTGAAATGAATGTTACCAAGTGATTTACAGCTCAATGTTTATGTGACCTACTGTGTGTATCATTTCTTATATCACCAAGTTCTCACTCTCTCATTATAATTATCCCTCTACATCTACGTGATTACTCTGCTATTCACAATAAAGTGCCTGGCAGAGGGTTCAATGAACCATCTTCAAGCTGTCTCTCTACCGTTCCACTCTCGAACAGCACGCAGGAAAAACAAGCGCTTAAATTATTCTGTGCAAGCCCTGATTTCATTTATTTTATTGTGATGATCATTTCTCCCTATGTAGGTGGGTGCCAACAGAATGTTTTTGAAAAAGGAGGAGAAAACTGGTGTTTGAAATTTCACGAGAAGATCTCATCACAACGAAAAACGCCTTTGTTTTAAAGATTGCCACTCCAATTCACGTATCATGTCTGTGACACTATCTCCCTTATTTCGCGATAATACAAAATGAGCTGCCCTTCTGTGTACTTTTTTGATGTCATCCGTTAGTCCCACCTGATGCGGATCCCACACCACACAGCAATACTTCAGAATAGGGTGCACAAGCGTGGTGTAAGCAGTCTCTTTAGTAGACCTGTTGCACCTTCTAAGTGTTCTGCCGATGAATTGCAGTCTTCGACTTGCTCTACCCACAATATTATATATGTGATCATTCCAATTTAGGTTATTTGTAATTGTAATTCCTAAGTATTTAGTTGAATTTACAGCCTTCAGATTTGTGTGACATATCGCGTAATCGAAATTTACCTGATTTCTTTTAGTACTCATGTGAGTAACTTCGCACTTTTCCTTATACAAGGTCAACTGCTACTTTTTGCACGATACAGATATCTTATCTAAATCATTTTGCAAGTCATTTTAATCATCTGATGACTTTACAAGATGGTATAAGACAGCATCATCTGCAAACAATCTCAGATGGCTACTTATAATTATTGTTACTGTATCATACTCGGTAATTAGTATTCATAAATACTTCACTGTTCCACTCTGCATTCATTCCCACACACATTCATACATAACTACATTTCTTGTCAGTGAGGTCCTCCTGGTACCTACCATCACACTTATATTTATTTTCCTCTATTAATCGAGGTGTGGATTTGAATCATTCACTTAAACCCCTTATCTTTATATAAAACGACTACTAAGTTCTTAACTAACCATAGGTCAGCCAGCATAACAAGCATACTTCAAACATTTTTGAGCAGAGTAGCTTACAAAGTGTTCCTTCTCATACTCCTGAAATATCACAAGTGTCTTGCAGAGTCCCCACCAGTACTAAAATTCTACTTACTCCTTCGAAACTGATATTAGTGAGCTCTTGTGTTGGTCTTCATGTTGTAGGCTTATACTGTCCAACATGTCATATTCTTCATTACTATACTTACATTCTGATGATTTTATTCAGTAAATTAAATTGCTTCTACAGTACTACACATGCTGTATTCATAGTGGTCTTTATACTAGTCATGTTTTGGCGTTTATTCAGTAAATTAAATTGCTTCTACAGTATTACACATGCTGTATTCATAGTGGTCTTTATACTAGTCATGTTTTGGCGTGGTACTTCTTGTTGCTTATAAAGATTTTGTAACTATTTATACGTTATACAGATTTGGGCGTCTTGTAATCTAGCATAGATTTCATGTAGAATAGTTCTCTTCTAAGCCATTATGACAAGAATTTAGTATACCTTGGGTTACTGTATAACAGTTCTTTTGTAAACAGTCACACTCTGCACTTAGTAAACGTAGTTAGTTAGTTATATCCTTATCATTTTTTCTGTTCCTATCTTTTTTATTCCTAATCTTAAAACCAATATTTACATCTGTACACTGTCTGTGTATTGCGTCCCTCATGTCTTGGTCTTTATTGTGACATAAAAAATACTTGTTTCAGTGTTGCATGACCCAGTATCTTCTTCATTGATAGTCAAGGGAACAAATGCAGCTGATTGCTGTTTTCTGGTGGTGATGTTGGAATAGCACCATTAATTCTACCACGACAACTATACGCACTGCGTGCTCTCTGCTATATCAGTTTGTGTCCTAGTTATTATGTAAATTCTGCTCCCCTTGGCTAGTTTCTCTTCCTTGTATTGGACAAGCAGTTACTGGTCTGTACTCATTACAGTTACATTACTTGGTTCCTATGGTATGTAGGACCTGGCCAGTCATTATATCAGTCTCTCTTGTTTGAATTTTGTGGGTCCCATTGGCTTGGCTTGTACGAACAGTTATCTCTCGTTTGATCACCACTTTTCCGACTATTACCGAAATTTGTACGCCTGTTATCTGGTGATGACATGCACACTTGCAGCTGTCGTGGTTGTTGTTGTTATTACTAGGTTGGCTGTTCCCATTGCTCTGAATTTTCAGTGCCCATTCGAACTGTCTCCTTGACCTTGGTCACCTTCATTTGTGTAATCTATAGAGTCCAACACTGAGAGAAAATACTCTAGGTCTGTCTCAGTTATAGCGACCAATTTCTCTCATAAATTCAAATGCAATCTAGTTTTCAAGATCTTTTAACATGTATGAATGTGAGACAGGGGATACATGACGAGTCTCTCATGCCAATACTAATGTAATACAGGGTCCTGTTCTCTACGAGTGTGGTACTGGTTTGTGTAGCAAGGTATCTCATTGTTTTGCCATTGGCATTGTGATTATACATGCTGAAATCTCTCTCAGCGGCATCATGAATTTGCAGAGGTGAAAAGGTATTTTGCCTTTCATTTGCTGAGCACTCTTGCACGTTTCCTGTGTTAACAGTAGCTGTTTTGTTCAAATGAACTCTGCCAGTGGCCAGTTCAGAATGACTTTATTGTACGGCAGCTCTGACATCTGCCTCTACATTGGTAATGATTTTACTTTCCTTTTTGAACATCCATTTTTTGATTTCATTTCTGTACATTCGATGCTGCAGTACAAATTTTTCCATGAGTATGGTGTCATTGTTGAATGCCCCACTTCTGCGCTGTTGTTCAACTTCTTTATGTCAATGTCATCACATTTTTGTTATAGTTTCATAAACCCAATGTCTTCTGACAGTTTTTCAATTTGCCGAGGAGTTCATTGCAAATTGAATGTTGCAACAAAACATCTGCCTGAATTGTAGATCTATCTGCGCTAACATGTCACATGCAGTTTGCTAATTGTTTTGCTTTTTTTTCAGCTCATTGAATCTACCAGTAGTTTTATTTTGTTCTTTGAGTAGCTGTGAAAATTATTGTTTGTTGACATTTGTCATGCCCTTTCACTGTAAACATTTTTTGTTCTCGCAACATCGAACTATTGAACAATTCAGTTAGCCACACTGCCTCTTTCCAAGCTATTAGGTGAAAAAGCACTCTGTGTGAACAACTGTGTCAGCATTTCATCTAATGCCTGCAATGAAATGTTTCCTAATAAAAATTTTCCATCTATAGTTTCTGTTACATTTAAATCATGGCTGTTGCACACATAGCTGCCATCTTGTTGCTTAGCTGTGTTAAGTCATTTCAGTTTGTTCATTCATATTATTTCCTGTTTCTGGTTACTAAAAATATTTCCATTCATTTCATTGCTTTCTTCTGGTTCCATTTTGCTGAATACATATTTTTCACTTACATTAATTATTATTTATGCTATAACAATGAAAATAATCAGTTATTGAAAATATAGTGTAAATGGATAGATAAATAATCTACTCACCAAGAGGCAGCAGGGGAACACACTCACAAAAGGATTTAACATTTAGAAGACTTCCCTCTTATATTAAAGTTACCAACCATTTCCTAGATTGTCTCAAATTTGTTCCCGTTCCACTCCCACCACACACCTTGCTTGACACTATTGATGCCATATCCCTCTATACCAACATCTCCAATTTACACAGTCAGTCTGCTGCTGAACATTTCCTCAGTAACGCCCACCTGATTCCAAACCTATGACATCCTTCTTGCTCACATTAATCAACTTTATGCTTACCAACAATTACTTCACCTTTGAGGGGCACACATACAAATAGATCAGGGGTATGGCCAAGGAAACCAGGATGGCTCCTTATATGCCAGTGAGCTTTCCTGGAATCCATAAATCTTCAGCCCCTGGTTTGGTTTAGATATATTGATGACATCTTTGCCGTATGGACTCATGGTGAGGCAGACCTGTTAAAATTCCTGGAATACCTTATCCCAAGTAAATTTCAGATGGTCCTATTCTGAATCCTACGTCACTTTCCTTGATGTTAATCTCATCCTCAATGAAGGCCAGCTACACACTTTCATCCACATCGAACCCACTAACAAACAACAGTACTTACATTTTGACAGAAGTCATCCTTTCCACGTCAAACGTTCCCTCCCATACAGCCTTGTCATTCGAGGCAAATGTATTCGTTCAGATGCAGGTCCCTTACAGCAATACTCCACCACTCTAACTTCAGCCTTTACAGAATCTAATTGTCCCAACAACCTAGTTCAAAAGCAGATTTTCTGGGCCATCACATCCACTCTAGTACCGCTGATACCTCCAAAAAAAATTTTGGAACATATCACTTGTCACCCAGTGTTACTCTGGTCTTGAATGTATCAATCAGCTACTTCGACAAGACGATGGCTTCCTAAAATCATGCCCTGAAATGAGATACATTCTGTCTGAGACTTGGCCCATCACACCTGGAATACCTTTTCGTCACCCTCCCAATCTCCGCAATATACTTGTCATACCCTAAACTCCTTCTGCACCCATCTCCCTACCCTATGCCTCCTACCCCTGTGACCATCCCAACTGCAAGACTTACCCTATGCACCCTCCTACCACCATCCATTCCATCCCTGTAACTGGCAAAACCTATACTAGTAAAGGCAGAGCCATCTGCGAACAATACATCATACACCAGTTGTTAAGTAAACACTGTTCAGCCTTTTACATCAGCATGACTAACGTCAGGATGAAGGGGTACAGGAAGAGTGTGTATAAAGGCGAAACATAATATCCTGTTGCAGAACATGCTGTACAACATGACAGTCATGACCGCGGTGCCTGTTTCACCAAAGTGCCAACTGGATTTTCCCCCCAGACACCAGCTTCTCAGAACTCCGCAGATGGGAACTAGCACTACAACATGTCCTTGGTTCTCGCCACCCACCTGGCCATAATTTACATTAATTCTTTCCATCTCAGCATTTATTCACAGTAACTACTCGTTTGTTCACTCCACTTTCGTTTTCTACATCTTTCATTTTCTGACTTTATTTTTCGATGTCCAGCTCCTGCCTCTATTACATACAATGCACTTACCTTTTCACTCTTATTAACTCATACACGATATTTTAGTAGTAGTCTCTGTCTTTCATATTACTCTGTCTTCCACCTTTAAGCTCTCAGGTTTTCAAATCTCTTTCTGTGCAGTCCCCAACTATCAGTCTTTCCTTCTCATCCCGTCCGGTAAGTCTCCCCTGACCCAGGGTTCTGGGTGACTTTTCTGAACTACACCCCTTTCCCTAAACCTCTTGAGTCCTTTTTCCTTCACCCCTCTTCCTTTCCCTTCAACTCTTCTACCAGAAGAAGGAGCCACTAGCTCTGAAGGCTTGTGAAAGTTAAATCCTTTTGTGTGCGTGTTCCCATGCCACTGCTTGGTAAGATTATTTATGCTATGCTTGTATATTCATTTTCATCAAAATTAATTTTCTGTTGCTGTTTTGTATCACTGTTTTTCATTTTCTTTCGAGTTTCCTTCTGGGCTTTTGTTTCCCTTCTTTATTTTGTTATTGTCATTTTCTTGATGATCTTGCATCACACAACGAAGGTAATTTACATCATTATCAAGTGAACAATAAAATGTTTTACAATACTTTCAGCAAATTGTATTTACAAAATTCAATAAGCAAATTCCATGTAAGGTTACCACTTCTAATGTTAAAGTTGCACTATTTACCAATCAGTTAAGTGTTGTGGCATCCCTTACAGAAACTGAAAGAACTATGGAAAATATTCTACAAAGATTTTTATACAGTATTAATATTTGTATGTATTGTCCTTTCTGAGCAATATTAGGTGCTGATTTTTCTGGAAAAATTTAAGATCGTCATTTTAGTTCTTTACTGTGCAGTCTTCCAGTCTCTGCAAATTAATTGTGGTCTGGCAAAAACAAATCTTGCATTTTTCCTACACAGATTTAGTGATTGCCTTTTTCACCTTGTTGTGTTGTGAATTCTGTATACTATCAATCCTTTTCTCACTTTGGGTTGATAAAGAAATTATCTGAACAACTTTTGTGCTCATAAACTCTTATATTTTCATTTTAAAAGTGGAGTTTTTATTACAGAGCATTAACATGGTGGATTCATCCAACATGCTCCAGCAATAGCTTATACAGAAGAAAGTAATTAAAAAAATTGAATTAGCCCAATCTTCAACATTCATTTATGACCTAATAGGTATTATGATTTCCCAGTTCCTATTGCTATGTACAGTTTACCATAAGTGGTTGCAAAATTATAAAGTTTATTATCAAAAAATAAAAAAAAAACATCTTTCCTCACTCCTTCTTCCTAAATACATTACAGATTTGAGGGCCCTGTTGACAACTCTACAAACATTCTCAACTGTGGAGAGATCCAGTGGTCTTGCTAGCCAAGGTGGGATCTGGCAAGCATGAAGACATGCAGCACAAACTCTCACCATGTGCAGAAAGGCATTATCATGCTGAAGTGTAAGCCCACAATGGCTTGCTTTGAATGGAACAAAACGAGGCATAGGATATTGCCAATACACTACTGTGCCCTAAGGGTGCTGCAAATGACAACCAAAGGGGCTCTGCTATGAATAGAAATGGCGCTCCTGATCGTCAGGCTGTAGAGCAGGCAACAGTCAGGTTGGTATCCCAGCCCTATCCAGGGTGTCTTCAGACACTTCTTCAGCCTGGAATCTCATTTACTGGAGTAGAATTGTCTTCGTGGTGAGTCCCCTTTCAAAATGAACCCTTATGACCAGCAAAGATGTGTCTGAAGATGCCCCGGACAGTGGTGCGATTCTAACCTGACCGCCGTCTGTCATACAGCACAACAACTACGAGTGATAGTCTGGGTTCCCATTTCATTTCATAGCATGACTCCTTTGGTTATCACCTGTGGCACCCTTCCAGCACAGTGGTATATCAATGATATCCTATTCTCATTTTCTTGTCCTTCATGGCAAGACATCAATGACATACATTTCAGCAAGACAATGCCTGCTGGCAGACAGCGAGAGTTTCTACTGCATGTCTTCACGTTTGCCAAACCCTACCTTGGTCAGCAATGTTACCAGTTTGTCACCAATAGAGAGTGTTTTGAGCATTACAAGCATGGGCTTCCAACCTGCTTGTGATTTTGACAATCTAATGTGCCAACTGACTGAATTCGGCATGATATCGCTCAGGAAGACATCCAACAACCCAATCAATCAATGACAAACTGAATAACTGTTTGCATAATGGCCAGAGGTTGACCAACTCATTTTCACTTGCCCAATTTCTGAAGCTCTTCCCTTAAATATATCAAACAATTTTTCTGAAACTGTAATCACTTGTCTGTCTGTAGATGTAATTTATATCTATTGATTTTTGTCCTCTTTGGATAATTCCTTCATGGTGTTTGTTTGTTTTTGTCTTAGGGTGTATTAAGTCATATATAAACAGGAACACAATTTTGAGAAGTAACTGTTCTGAAACACATTGTAGTTTATTGTCATTTTGGTCAGTCTGTAATTTGCATTTGAAGTTCTCAGATCATAACTGGTAGTCTAAGTTGTTTGCAAGCAGTTACTAATTTAGTTGTTTTGTACGAATATCTTTTGTTTTGGAAACACACCAGAACAGTTCTTCTTTCAGCTTCAACCAGTAGAATTTGTACCTGGCACTTCATACAGTGGGTCATATGTAGTCATTCTCAGAGTCAGTCATCCATAGCTGTGCAGTAAAACACAAGCTTTTTTTTCATGAATTTTGATATCTGAAAACCTGAAGCTGTATTTACACACCACTATAATAAAACAGACTAAAGTTAAATTGCTATGTAGTGAAACAATGAGAAGATACTATTATTATGGCTGTCTATTGTGAAAAAGTAGAAAATTTCAAGTTATTGTGAAAATATGAAATCCATGGTATGTGAGTCAAGAAGGAAAGAAATAGAATGAGGCATATGAGTCAACTAACAGTGTCCTTTTCAAATTATAAATCTTGGGCCATACTTCTCAGACACCATTATTTCTAAAAGCTTTCTTTCAACAAGCCATGATTACCATTGTGGCATTTGTCCAGGATTCTTTGAAAAAGAACTGAATACTAGTGTTGAGCTGTATGTTTCAGATGAAAGGGGAGAAATAGTATGCAGATGTAAAGAAAGACAGTATCAACACCATTTTGTGTGGAACAGAAAGACTCAGTGGATAGCAGTGCTCCCACGCTACATATCTACTTTCTTCTCATGTACTTTATGCTTTTCTATTCACCACCTCCCCCCCCCCCCCCATTTCCAGGCTTTTTTTCATCCTGTAGTTCCCTTCTCAATCTGCACATCATCTGAGCACTTTCCCTCCCCATCACCTAACTTCCTCATCACTCTTGTTACCATCACCCCTTTCATTTATCTCAATCTCCATCCACACATGGACAAAGGATCAGATGCAAAACTTTCAACAATGACCACCTGCAATACAAGAAATTGCAAAGACAACCAATAGAAATACACAAAAAAATGTATAATATTAATCTTCACTGACTGCCAAGGGAATAGTTCATACTTTGTAAAAGATGTTTACAAATCTCATACCTCTGTTTGCTGATCCTTATGCAGAGATATTCTCTCCATCAGCTCTGGCAAATACACATGATGTTTGTTTCGTTGCTTCGCAAGGTATAATAATATGATCAAAAATACAGTTATCATCTTCTGTATTGGTATGCTGTGATCTTCCTGTAATGAATCATGAAATGGTAGTATCTGTCCTTCACAATAAAACAAACACACACACACACACACACACACACACACACACACACACACACACACACACACACACACACACACTACGAATATTGCTGATGTATCTCATAATCAAGATGCGTGCCTATGAGCCTGGTACACAAACTTTAAATTGTATTACCATAACACAAAAAAATCAAATCAAATTATTATTTCATACTAAACATGATCAATCCTATTTGTTATTACAGCAGGCAAAATATATTATTACGTCTCATGTTAATAAACTGGTTATGCATATACGAATGAATGGATGCTAGTTACTGAATACGTCTCATGCATAGGAAACATACTGTACAACAGTTATTAAAGGCTGTTAGGCTGATTGCTAATATGTATATCTCCAGTCCATAAAATAAATTAGGTGTCTGTTAGTGTCTGAAAATGTTACATTGAGTATTAACTTATAAATAAATAAAGGTAGGAGTTAAGGGTAACAGCACACCACGTAGTTGAGTTGCTGAGTGGTCTAGAGGCACACAAACTGAAGACACTGCTAAGATTTTGGACAATGTCCACCTTCAGAGCTAATTAGCCACTGGGATCATGAGGATAAGATTAGAATAATTACAGCACACACAGAGACATTCAAACAATCATTCTTCCCACACCCCATACATAAATGGAATAAGTAGAAACCTGCCCTAGTAACTCGTACAATGGGACATACCCTCTGTCACACACTTCACAGTGGTTTGCAGAGTATAGATGTAGATGTAGAAGAAGGTCAGCATCCAAAAGCCCAGCAATGTTTTCAGTCTTGTTTATGTGCCTATCAACCACTAAATACCTCAACTATACAGCAAGCTGTTACCTTTACTTCTTCCATTCTTTATATTCCACTAAAGAATTTCCAATAATACAGTACCATATACATCATCTGATCAAAAGTATCTGGACACATAATAGCCAACACTGATAATGGTGTGTCTCCATCCTTCACCTTTACAATGGCTTGAACTCTGCTGTGGGCAGAGGTGTCTGAATGTCTGTGCAAGATAGGCAGTCCATTTTTCTTCAAGAGCTGAAACTAGAGAAGGAAGTGATGTTGGACATTAGGGTCTGAGGTGAGGCTGGTGTTCTAACTCGTTCCAAAGGTGCTCCACTAGGTTCAGGTTGCAATTCTGGGCAGACCAGGGCATTTCAGGAATGTTATTGTCTGCACACCATTGCCTCACAGTGTAATGCAACTGGTAAGTGCACCTCCTTTTTGACTACTTTTGGAGAATCCAGTACAAATGAGTCCACAATACAATACAATGAGACAAACTGTAGCTCTACATTTACCATACTCTTTATGCTGTAATCAGAATCATCTTTCATTTGATAAACAGAAATAAAGCATGAAGCTAAATCAGATTTATTTTTAGAAAATGATTATTTTTCAGATTTCCAATTTAATTCAAAATTGTAGTCACATTTGAAATTACATTGTCGTTCTGTAATTTATTCTGAGTAATAACTTGACAATATTTGTAAAAGAACTTACTGTGTATTAACATCTCTTTATGTAAAACCAAAATTGTGTAAACTCAATATGCTGCTACTTCTCCCAACATCTTTCTTCTTGTTGAGCTGTGGAAGTGGTTGTTGGAGGAAGTTGGTGTGAGTTGAGGAACTGTCAAGTTGGGTATTGGTAACGGCCGAAATATTTTGTTAGCAATGAGCATATGTGGAAATAAAAAAGTACTGTACACGATGTGAAGAAAATAAAACATCAGACGAAAGAAACAGAAACCAGTAGTGTTCAGATTTAATGTCTAAACCTGATCTTACAGCCTCGGCATAACAATGTTTATTTCTGCGTGCCATGACCTTCAATGAGCCACAAATTCAACAAGCAGCAACAAGGAGGAGGAATTGAGCGACTTTCCTTCTGACTTATTTATTAGATGCACCTACTTAACGATACAAGCTAGTAAAGTGTACTTGCCCTGAATTTTTGTTTCCGATTGTTTTATACAATAGTACAGGGAAGGGTTGGCTCTGCAGATGTTGCCTTAAAACAGAGTGCATTGTCGTGCTGTTACAAACAATCACTGTCTCCAAACTGTGCCTCTCAGCATGCAGTACACTATGCTGTAAAACGTGTTCATGCCCTCCTGCATTTAGCATTTTCTTAAATGAAGTAAGGTGGGCACAGTGCAATAAGAGGTCACATCCTAACCATAAAAAGCACCCCCATACTGTAACTCAACTTCCTCTGTACTTCACTGTTGGCATTAAAGGTAATGACACATAATGTTCTCAAGGCATTCACCGAATGCCACAATATATAGCGCAGATTGTAACTCTAAATCCATGATTTCCAGTCATCCAGTGTCCAGTACCACTGCTCTTTATACCATCTCATCTCACGAGTCTATTAGCACCAACTATCATGGCTTATAAGGAGCCGCTCGACCATTGTACCCCCTTTTTTTCAACTGCCTACTTGCAGTCATTGCTACTAGGACTGCTTGTAGCACTTTGTAACTCATGAGTGATTCTTTTTGCTAAATTCATGTAATATCTTACAACCACCCTCTGCTAAGCTCAACACCTCCAGTCAGTCAATACAAGAGGCCTCCGTGGCCTTGGTTTAGCTGGAGTTGTTCTTCCGCATTTCCACTTCACACAGTCACATCACCAACAGTCAACTTCGGCAGCTCTATGAGGGTTCAAATCACCTTGATGGATTTGTTACTCAGGTGACTTCCAACGACTAGTCCACATTTAAAGTCCCTGAGCTCTCCTGACCAATCCATTATGATGTTACTGCTTCTCTAAGGACAACACACTCATTTCTTACTGGTGGGGCTACCTCTCATGACATTTAGTGGTTAATTTCACATTACACAGGGAAGCCCAGATACTTTTGATTAGGTAGTGTATTAGAAGATGTTTTGTATAAAACAGGAAACAGCATACTTTCCTACAAAAGAAAAAATGTTTTCACTTATTTCATTCTACACTACATAGTCATTTCTGATAGCAAAATTAAGGTCCTTTGTGGGCAATCTTCATAGTGGTTTACTAAAAGTACACAAAAAAATAAAGTTCTTCACAGCATTACTATGTCAACATGATATTTTTTTTATGTCATTGGTTTCATGCCAAAATATATGACTTGTCTCCTGAGCACCTAACACAAGTATAGTTTCAATAAACAGTATAATTAAATAAGTGCTACTGCATACAGCCTGTTCGTGTTCCAGTAGGGAAAAAAAAAGTTTGCAAGCACATTCATACTACTACAAATTACGAAGTACTGTACACAAACAGTGTTGAATTGACGGGAAACATCAGGAATGTAATATAATGTCAATGGATTCTCCCATTACTTTAAAGGAAAAATTTTACACTCAATACAGAAAACATTCTTGTATCTGCATTTTACTGCACTTTATTCATGAGGAATGCATACAAAATAATCTGTAATACAGGGCTTGAACAGTGTGAAAAATAAAATTAAGCTTTTAATTCCAGATATAGAAACCTGATGAATGATCAATCACAGTACATACACAGTGCAGATACACTGAGGAAATACTGAGTAACATTTAGACCAACAGGTATTCACTATTAATTTTTACTTGATTGTAGAAATAAATAGGAGCTGTTACTCACATTACTGTCTGTGATGTCAAACGATTCCTGAGCTGAGTAGGAACTGCTGCAAGAATTTTTATGTTGTCTGGATAATAGTAGTCGAGTCACAGCAGGCCAAAGTACGGGTGATGACGGATCATATAATGCAGCCAATCTCTATAAAATAACAATAATCCATCACAATTTGTCGTATAATAAAAGAAACATTTGACAGTTTATTTTCCATTCTCTATCTTCCTCTATTACCTCCCCCCTTCCTAAACCCACTCTCTCTCTCTCTCTCTCTCTCTCTCTCTCTCTCTCTCTCACGCATACACGCATGCACACACATGCGCGGGTGTGTGGACACACACACACACACACACACACACACACACACACACACACACACACTTATTTTCATTTCAGCCCTGGATTATGTCCTATGTTTTCTTGCATTTGAATTTTATTCTGCTTATATCTTACTTAGAATTTCTGTTTAGAGCTCATGCACTTCATTAATGCCTCAATAAAGCCAAGACCACTCATTTGGAGCTTTAGAGGAATATTTAATTAATGTTAAATCTTAATTCTGTGCCTTCTCTTTGCATTAAATAATTCAAAAGCTTAAAATATTTTCGATATTCAAATATTGTGAAATATTTCTGACCTTCAAAAATGGCATACATGGTAAAAGAGATAATATTTGCAGTATTTTTGTTCAATCTGAAAGATCAACACTATTTGGAAAGAGCTATAGTTTGCTGGTGCATAATGGCCAGTAGGATTTTCTTTTATTTTTACCTCCAACACTTCTTCTCCTAGGTATGGCAAATGTGTACTAACAAATTGTAGATGGTGGCCCGCTTGTACTGGTCGACATATAAGGGCTTGAAGTAGTGAAGGTTCACTCAAGCAGCGCCATAATGCAGCTGAAACAATGAAAGTAAACATTTTGCTGTAGCAGCCATTTCTCAATTTTTGTTGACACTCTTAATTTTCTTTGGTTTTTGATTGACTTCCTCTTCAACAGTGAAACAAGCAGATGAGAGAGGGAAGTATACTTTTAAAATCATAATTTAATATCTAATTCACGCCACTACATGGGTTTGTAGAGGAGAGCAGTAGACTGTTCCTGGGATACAAATGACATGAAATGGGTCATATCTCTCTGGAAGCCACAGGTGGAAAACATATCTCTCACATCCACTCAACACCATGCATCTAATCATGCATCCCAAAGTGGTATTCTGCCAAGCACCCTATCTACATAATATCCTGCTCAGGGTTCATTTCGCCATGAAAGCCACAAGTGTATTTACAACTGGTCTACCTAGCTGCACAGTATGCTTCTCAGCATTATGTAGTTGACTTTAGAGGCTAGTTCACAGGCAGTGTCACTCAAATTTTCTCCTCTAATGTAAGCTTTTCTTATTTTTATAAATGACAACTATCCCTCCAATAAACTCTTCATTACCACAACTCCCTTGCTGCAATCTCTGATAGATTTTTCTTTACTTTGTGTGTTACTTTTCTCATTCTGATTCTTCTGTCTTCCCATTGTACTAGTATACTAACATTTCTCTTAGTGTGATGATGATTATGGTGGTGGTGATGAAGATGAGGTTCTGAGGGCCCATAACAGCAACATCTTTAGCCCCCACAATAAAATACAATGGGACAAGTGTGGAGGAATACCATAAACTGAATAAATCAAACAATGGAAACTCCAGATTGAAATATCAACAATGTAGGAACAGACAGATTGCTACTTACCATAAAGATGACATGTTAAGTTGCAGACAGGCACAATTATAAAGATACTTACACATAAGCTTTCGGCCACAGACCACAATGTCTTTTAACTGTGCCCGGCTGCAACTTAACATGTCATCTTCATAATCTATCTTTTCCTACATTGTTGATAGAATGACTAAAATCAGGAGTGCAAATAAAAACATACAGGAAGTCTTGAAAAACTGGATACACTCACACACACAAAGCAACAAAAATCACAAGATAAAAAAGGGAAAATGCAGTGGAAAGTATTAAAAGAAGACAGTAGATGCCTGCAGCTGGCTGACTGCTGGAAAAAAGGGTGTGATCCGGCCACTTTGTAACACAGTAGAATCTCCAGTCTAAAAGCTTAGGCCAGAGTCCAGACGCATCACAAAATTTTAAAAGTTTCACTCTACTCATCTCGTCACCAGATAAAATAGAGGGCAGGTCCCAATCTAAATTTGCTTCTGCCTGCTAATCACAAAACAAAATACATTATTCAATTAAGATATAGCGTACACTGATTTGCACACCACAGTCATCACAGACAGGGGGGGAGACAGCCCTCTCGCTTCAATAAAAAGCCATGTGTGAGGGGACAGTTTTCCCAATGCAGAGGGAGGTCAAGGCCACCTCATCATGCTGGAATAACTGGCATGAGGCTCCCCATGGCCAAGAAGTTGACTTCGTAACCATAGCTTATTGTCTATCACTGCCCCTCCCATAACTGCATGGCTCTGTGATCCACCAGCAAAATGACAGCCTGTGAAGAAATGGCATATTCTGTAATGGTATGTTCCCAGAAGGCTTCCTTCATGGCTTTGTTGGCCTGTTCATTTCCCCAAATTCCCATGGGTCCTGGTACCCAGCAGAATGACACCTTCTTCTCCCGCAGCTGCAGGAAGTACAGTTAGTTATGTATGAGCTGCAACAGTTTCTCTGCTGGGTACATGTGGCGTAACAATTGTAGTACAACAAGGGAAACAAGAGAAACTGTCTGCCCTGGAGACACCTCATCTGCTCCAGTGCCTTCAGGATCGCATGGAGTTCTACAGAAAATACTATATGCCTATGGGGAAGGCAAGTCCTGAAGATAGTCAGGGAAGGCAACGGAACAGCCAAGGGACTTGTCTTCTCAGGCGCCACACACACACACACACACACACACACACACACACACACACACACACACACACACACACACAAAAAAAAGAGCCAGAGATTGAAACATGAAATTGGGAGTCCATCTTTCTTAAATTTATCAAATCTAAAATAATTCTGGGCCTCTGAAGGCCAATCAGTGGTATCGTATGCAGATGTGCATAGTGTGGACAGCATTTTATATGCATATCACACAATGAGCAGCTATCATTTGATGTGAAGTGGCGGCTCAGCAGCCTCAGCACAGAGGCTCAACATGTGGCTCATTCGGAAAGCCACTATAGCTAGGCAAATCCCTTCATGTTGCACCACGTCCAATATCTTTAAATAAGTTGGTCTTGCAGACCCATACACTGTGCCCCTGGAATCAGGCCAAGATCACGAGAAGACCCTGTAAAATCTGAGCAAACAAGTCCTGTCTGCCCTCCATGAATTCTGGCTAACACATTTTAAAATACTCAGCGCTACTAAGGTGTGGCAACCATGTAAATTTCAAGTTAAACGTGCAGCCCACAAACCTCACTGCATCTTTAAACTTAAGAACAGCATCACTCCTCTTCAAATGAGGGAGGCTTAAAACAAAACGTGAACAGTTACAAGGAATGCACAAAGATGTCTTGGTTGAAAACTTAAAGCCCATCTTCTCTGCCCATTCCTCAAACTGTTGAAAGTTAGATGCAATTGGTGTGTTGTCATTGCAAGGCTGGAAAAGAAACAAAAGACACTTAGGAATCAAGGAATACTGGATAGGATATTTAACTACTGATGTAATATTATTAATAGCTATGGCAAAGACAGTCATGTTTAAAACACTACCATGAGGGACACCATTCTCCTGCCCAAAACAAACACTGTGGCAAGAGGAAGGGCCAAATGAAAATGGGAAGACATCCATGAAAACTCCATTTGTGGAGCTGTTTGAGGATAAGATGCCTCCAAGTATTATCACAAGCCTTCTTGATGTCAAAAAACATAGCCAGAAGGTGATGCCAGTGACAGGAAAGTTTGTTGTACAGCCGCCTCCAGGAAGCCCAGGTTATCAAAGGTGGAGCAATACCTCCAGAACCCACAATGAAAGTGACTAAGGAGCTGCCTGTATTTTAAGATCCAGCCAAGGTGGCAGTTGACCATCCGCCGCATCGTCTTCCCCAAAAAGCTACTGAGGGCAACACTACGATAACTATTCGGGCATGTGTGGTCTTTCCCGGGTTGCCTCTCGCCGATCGCTAAAGTGACCTGACACCCAAATGACACTACAAAGCACAAAGAGAAATTCTGTGCTGCACTCTATAAGGTGCTGTAGCACACGATAATGGATTGTTATGATTTCCTTTTGCTCTCCCTAATAATTCGGCGACATTTCACCCTCACTACCCAAAAGGCTGCAAGGTTATCTTCAGTTGGCCATCACTTGAACTGACACAGAGCTGCCCGCCTGGACCAGATTGCAATGTGGCATTGTTTGCTCCACCAAGGCACAACTTGCCTTTCCAGCTGGCCTAAAGACTGCAGAATGGAAGCTTCAGCAGAGTGGTGGATCATTTGGGTAATATGATCCATCCATTCTTGACACTGTCATATTCAAACACAACGAGTTGGCTGTAAAGTGTACAGTCTGCTCTATGAAGCATTCACTGTGGGGGACATCTTTCAGGCACCACTCTTTCCAGCAGGTGAATCCACATGGGAAGAGGTCACTTGCATATAAGTCATCAACCGCTCCCCACTGAGCATTGTGTGCGAGGGCTAGAGAATACAGCAAGAGACTGATGGCACTGAATGACCCTGAAACAGTTGTAATGTAATTAACTGTTGGAGATAAAGTTTCTCTCATGCGAAAAGTACGATGCCCACAGTAAAGAGCTAATGTAACCTCATTATGTTGCCAGAAAGTGTGTTTAATTTATTTAATTATGAATATTTTCTTTTATGATAAATAATGGATTCGTTTGAGATGTTAAATGTTGTATATTTATATGTATTTATTTATATGTATCTTTGGAGTTTATTAAGGTCAGTAGACCAAAGAATCTGGAATGCAGGAATGTCTGCAACTTCCGGGCACATTTTGGCTTGCCCGCTAGTCGCCACTTCTTTGTCGGTATTAGAGGGAGATGGACGTGTTTATGTGACCAGTACAGTATAATGCATTTAGAGTATCAATGTTCATAGTGAAAATGTTGTAGTTACTAAACAAAAAGTATGAATAAATATAATTTTAGCTGAAAGTATTTCGGATCCGGTAGTGTTTATTTCAAACAAGAAGAAAACCCAGGCCATGCTTGCTGGAGTAATTATTTTTGCAGACAAAACTTCGAAAACCCCTAGACAAATGTGATCTGCAGTGTGTAATCTTTCAGCAGCTACTAATAAATAAGTCTTGCTGAAATTGTGCTGGAACTACTCGTACTATTCTCAATTACAAACACGTGGTGCGAATGTGGTCCTACCACAATATACTGCGTAAGATTCCACAATCATTCAGTTATCAAGAAACGAGATAGGTAACAACCAGTACAATATGGGGGCTCGTCCAGGATTATTGAAAATGCTACTGAAATAAACTACCACCGAGATTGCGAAGAAAATGACAGAATTCGTACATCCTGGATGAAAATGTTCAAGGAAGTCGTATGCTGATACCTTCAAGACAAAGGAAGTCGTATGCTGATACCTTCAAGACATCAGAATGCAGTTACTGGAGCAAGAATAACGGCGCAATGAGTCAAGAAAGAAGAAAAAAGTGTTAAGTGTTGTGCAACAAAAAAAAGCAATATTCATATAAGTGTAGTGTTTCAGTGTTGTGAATTCCATCACGCACCAATCAACAAAGAAGAAGTTATAAGATAAGAAAATCAGTAAACTGTGAATAAGATAGTTTAGTATCCTTTAGAAAAGATAAATTTGTTGTGTTTTGTTTATTCCTGTGTAAAAAGATGACTATTGTGAAAGAGGTAAAGTATTGACGACGGTGTCGCCAACGCTAGTACAGATGTAAATATATCATACGAAAGTGAATGCAACAGTAATAGTCCGAATCCTGTAGACAAAGTTGAAACTCGTACGGAAAGACAGAATGAAGTTAAAGACATGTTATCAAAAATAATGAATTATATGGGGAGAAAATTTAAGGCAATAGATGACACTAACAGACAAAACGGACAGTGGTTAGGAAATATTAAAGACAGACTCGATGCTAATGAGATTCATTTGGATCAAATGGAGCAAAACAACGCTGCTCAGTTAGACCCGACTCTTAAGCTCTTGAGTGATAAATTTGAAAAACAGTCCAAAGAATATGAAAAGAAAAATGACGATCACTTTCAAAAAGTAGAAGCAAAAATTTCCAGTTTGAGTCATAATATGGTTAAGCCGTAATTTTTCCCGAGGACATGCAGCTTTACTGTATGATTAAATGATGATGGCGTCCTCTTGGGTAAAATATTTCGGAGGTAAAATAGTCCCCCATTCGGATCTCCGGGCGGGGACTACTCAAGAGGACGTCGTTATCAGGAGAAAGAAAACTGGCATTCTACGGATCGGAGCGTGGAATGTCAGATCCCTTAATCGGACAGGTAGGTTAGAAAATTTAAAAAGGGAAATGGATAGGTTGAAGTTAGATATAGTGGGAATTAGTGAAGTTCGGTGGCAGGAGGAACAAGACTTCTGGTCAAGTGATTACAGGGTTATAAGTACAAAATCAAATAGGGGTAATGCAGGAGTAGGTTTAATAATGAATAAAAAAAATAGGAGTGCGGGTTAGCTACTACAAACAGCATAGTGAACGCATTATTGTGGCCAAGATAGACACAAAGCCCATGCCTACTACAGTAGTACAAGTTTATATGCCAACTAGCTCTGCAGATGATGAAGAAATTGATGAAATGTATGACAAGATAAAAGAAATTATTCAGGTAGTGAAGGGAGACGAAAATTTAATAGTCATGGGTGACTTGATTCGTCGGTAGGAAAAGGGAGAGAAGGAAACATAGTAGGTGAATATGGATTGGGGGGAAGAAATGAAAGAGGAAGCTGCCTTGTAGAATTTTGCACAGAGCATAACTTAATCATAGCTAACACTTGGTCCAAGAATCATGAAAGAAGGTTGTATACCTGGAAGAATCCTGGAGATACTAAAAGGTATCAGATAGATTACATAATGGTAAGACAGAGATTTAGGAACCAGGTTTTAAATTGTAAGACATTTCCAGGGGCAGATGTGGATTCTGACCACAATCTATTGGTCATGAACTGCAGATTGAAACTGAAGAAACTGAAAAAAGGCGGGAATTTAAGGATATGGGACCTGGATAAACTGAAAGAACCAGAGCTTGTACAGAGTTTCAGGGAAAGCATAAGGGAACAATTGACAGGATTGGGGGAAAGAAATACAGTAGAAGAAGAATGGGTAGCTCTGAGGGATGAAGTAGTGAAGGCAGCAGAGGATCAAGTAGGTAAAAGGATGAGGGCTAATAGAAATCCTTGGATAACAGAAGAAATATTGAATTTAATTGATGAAAGGAGAAAATATAAAAATGCAGTAAATGAAGCAGGCAAAAAGGAATACAAACGTCTCAAAAATGAGATCGACAGGAAGTGCAAAATGGCTAAACAGGGATGGCTAGAGGACAAGTGTAAGGATGTAGAGGCTTGTCTCACTAGGGGTAAGACAGATACTGCCTACAGGAAAATTAAAGAGACCTTTGGAGAGAAGAGAACCACTTGTATGAATATCAAGAGCTCAGATGGCAACCCAGTTCTAAGCAAAGAAGGGAAGGCAGAAAGGTGGAAGGAGTATATAGAGGGTTTATACAAGGGCGATGTACTTGAGGACAATATTATGGAACTGGAAGAGGATGTAGATGAAGATGAAATGGGGGATAAGATACTGCGTGAAGAGTTTGACAGAGCACTGAAAGACCTGAGTTGAAACAAGGCCCCGGGAGTAGACAACATTCCATTAGAACTACTGATGGCCTTGGGAGAGCCAGTCATGACAAAACTCTACCATCTGGTGAGCAAGATGTATGAGACAGGCGAAATACCCACAGACTTCAAGATGAATATAATAATTCCAATCCCAAAGAAAGCAGGTGTTGACGGATTTGAAAATTACCGAACTATCAGTTTAATAAGTCACAGCTGCAAAATACCAACGCGAATTCTTTACAGACGAATGGAAAAACTGGTAGAAACGGACCTCGGGGAAGATCAGTTTGGATTCCGTAGGAATGTTGGAACACGTGATGGCAATACTAATCTTAAGACTTATCTTAGAAGAAAGATTAAGAAAAGGCCAACCTACGTTTCTAGCATTTGTAGACTTAGAGAAAGTTTTTGACAACGTTAACTGGAATACTCTCTTTCAAATTTTGAAGGTGGCAAGGGTAAAATACAGGGAGCGAAAGGCTATTTACAATTTGTACAGAAACCAGATTGCAGTTATAAGAGTCGAGGGGCATGAAAGGGAAGCAGTGGTTGGGAAAGGAGTGAGACAGGGTTGTAGCCTCTCCCCGATGTTATTCAATCTGTATATTGAGCAAGCAGTAAAGGAAACAAAAGAAAAATTCGGAGTAGGTATTAAAATCCATGGAGAAGAAGTAAAAACTTTGACATTCGCCGATGACATTGTAATTCTGTCAGAGACAGCAAAGGACTTGGAAGAGCAGTTGAACGGAATGGACAGTGTCTTGAGAGGAGGATATAAGATGAACATCAACAAAAGCAAAACGAGGATAATGGAATGTAGTCAAATTAAATCGGGTGATGCTGAGGGCATTAGATTAGGAAATAAGACATTTAAAGTAGTAAAGGAGGTTTGCTATTTGGGGAGCAAAATAACTGATGATGGTCGAAGTAGAGAGGATATAAAATGTAGACTGGCAATGGCAAGGAAATCGTTTCTGAAGAAGAGAAATTTGTTAACATCGAGTATAGATTTAAGTGTCAGGAAGTCGTTTCTGAAAGTATTTGTATGGAGTGTAGCCATGTATGGATGTGAAACATGGACGATGACCAGTTTGGACAAGAAGAGAATAGAAGCTTTTGAAATGTGGTGCTACAGAAGAATGCTGAAGATAAGGTGGGTAGATCACGTAACTAATGAGGAGGTATTGAATAGGAGTGGGGAGAAGAGAAGTTTGTGGCACAACTTGACTAGAAGATGGGATCGGTTGGTAGGACATGTTTTGAGGCATCAAGGGATCACAAATTTAGCATTGGAGGGCAGCGTGGAGGGTAAAAATCGTAGAGGGAGACCAAGAGATCAATACACTAAGGAGATTCAGAAGGCTGTAGGTTGCAGTAGGTACTGGGAGATGAAGAAGCTTGCACAGGATAGAGTAGCATGGAGAGCTGCATCAAACCAGTCTCAGGACTGAAGACCACAACAACAACAACAACATGGTTAAGATCACGGGTAAGGTCAATTATGTCGGGAGAAAAGTCAAAAATGTAGATGCAAAAGTAAAAAATCTGAAAACTGAAGTTAATACAGGTAGAGAGAAAATCCATAATGCGTTTAAAGTTGTGCATTCAGATATCAAACATGTAGAAGAAACAGTATCTGATCGTATTTCTCTTGTAGACGATAAAATTGTTAAAGTAGAAAGCAAATTTGAACAAGAGATAGGAATTATTACTGAAAAAATAGATGTAAATAATCAGATAAACAAAAATGAAGTCAAGAGTTTAGAAAGTAGTATTAATGACATCACTAAGAAACTTGAAAATGTTAGTAGCAATATGGTCACCAATAGTTTGCCGAACAATATTGGCACTTTGTGGTGCAACATTCCAGTAAAAAACTTTTCAGATGAGAGCAGTATGCATCCGGTAGATTTCCTGCAGCATTTCAGAGATAACTTTTTTCCAAATATGAATGATAATTTGAAAATTAAATTTGTGAAAAGATTTCTAGAAGGTGAAGCATTGTCATGGACTAATCATTATTGTACGGAGGGAATGGCTTTTGCAGAGTTTGAGGAGAGGTTCTTAAGTAAATTCTGGTCAGAGACAGAACAAGCAAGAATAAAAAGCGAATTCTTGAATGGACCTGTTTATAAACATGAATATGGTAGCATGAAGCAATTTTGCAGAAATCAGTTGAGGAAACTCACTCACCTAAGCAAACCTTTTGATGAACTCACTCAAATTGATGCACTTAAAAGGTGGCTACCGTGTGAACTACAGTGGGAGTTAGCTTATGGTCCAGATGACACAATTGATCAGTTTTTGAAATATGTTGACAAACTAGATAGAATTATTGAGAAAATGGGTAAATCACCACACCATAGTGAAAACCATTTTCAAAAGACAGGGCATACAAATTGGGGAAACACACAACATGATAAACAGGAACCACGCAGTTTTGGAAGTAGTGATTCTCATCAGAGAAATCACCAGTACAACTTCAAGGGATCACAAGGACATAATTTCCATTACAAGGGTCAATATGGAAATAGTCATAATCAATTTGGTAACAGGCACTTTGGAAATAAACCAAAGGAATGGAATAGTCATAATGGCATGGGGAGAACTGAACAGGAGTTAAAAAACTGAATAGGGCTCCATTGGCGGTCCGCAAGGTAGGAGCTACTTATACACAAATGGAAAGGGCCAACCCAAACTGTCAAACTGAACAGAAAGATACCAGTGACATAATGAGTAATTATTTTAAAGAGAAGTGTTATCCCATTAATGTAGTATCTGTTACAAATAATATATGTCATACAAATAAACCAGATTGCTTAGAAAACTGTGAAGAATTAAACTTAGATTCATTCTATGAGTGGGCTGAGAGGGGCACCTTGCTGGAAAATAGTAGTTCAAATGATCCAAGTGTATCAGGAATTAGAGAACTTATGGAAGAGTCTGGTGGGCTAGGAATGAAAAGAGCACCTAGTAAGGATGATTTAAATGTGTATCTGCATACTGAAGGTAAGGACGCAGAGGATCAAGAGGATAATTTTTGTGATGTTGATTGGGAAGGAAAGGAGATTGAGGATAGTAGTGAAGAAAGATGTTTTATTGGTGTAAGTGAGGAGTTGGAAGCTTTAGGGATTACTAATATAAAAGAGGATAGTAATGAAGTTAGTGAGGTACACGTGAAAGCAGTTGACAATTTGAATGATAAGGATGCCAGAATTTTAGTCAATGAGTTATTTGATCTTGATACATGTAAGAAAAATGAGAAGGAATTGACAGCAGGTAATCTTAACAGCATTAGGGGAGCAGATGATGAAATGTCAGATAGTGAGCAATTTTTGTTTAACTTACGGGTTAACAGTAGTGCCATTAAGGATGATGAAAATTTCAGAAAGGTAACACTTGTGAAACTTTGTATCCAGAATGATGGCATAGAATTAAGTATCACATTGCACAAGTGTTAAGAGATAAATATAAAGGAGAGACACACAATAGCACAAATGAATGTAGTTGGACTAATGAAATATTCAGGAATAGTAATCAGGCCAAAGAAAATGCAATTAGGGTAATAACAGCATATAACTCTGGTGGTAATGATACAGGTAAGGACACTGGAAAGGGATATGGATTTAGCGAAATTGAAGATGACTTATTACATGAGAATATTAACAAAAAATTTGACTTTGATATAAGCAGTCCATTTATTGATGTGCAGATAGGATCATGGAAAGGAAAGTGTTTAGTGGACACAGGAAGTCAAGTATCTGGGATATCAGAAACATTAAGTAAAAAACTGAAAACTAATAAGGATTATGTTGAGTTACCTGTAGTAGGAATTAAAATAAGAGGTGCTACCGGGAAGCACAGTAAATCAATAAGGAGTCAGGCTTTTATTACTTTTGAAATTGAAGGAGTATCATGGTCACATGGGTGTCTCGTCATTCCTGATCTCACAGAGGATTTTATCCTAGGCATGTCTTGGATAACAAAAGTAAGTGCAGCATTTGATTGGGCAGGGCAGAAATTAATGATGACTCTACCAAGTGGTGAAGTCATCACTACGAAACTTCTTCAATCAAATGTGTTTTGTATGAATAAGACTGTGAACAGTATTGAAGTTACAAAAGAAGGTAAGTACATTGAAAGCCATGTCACAGATTTTGATACAGACGAGATAGAGTTTGAAAAGTTGGTAAATGAAAAAGTAGCCGAAGCTAGAGAACTAACTGAGAACCTAAAACAAGATTTGAAATTATTTTTGTGGGAATATAGTGATGTATTTAGCAATATACCAGGTAAAGTAATTGGATACCAATGTACTTTACAGTTGAAGCCACGTGAACCATTCTTTACAAAACCGTACAGTATTCCAATCTCGAAATAGGTAGCAGTGGAGAAAGAATTGCAAAAGATGGAAGTGTGTGAAATCATTGAGAGGAGTATAAGCCCTTATAATAATCCCTTAGTCACTGTAAATAAACCTAATGGACAAGTCAGATTAGTACTACATTCCAGACAGTTAAACAAATGTTTATACAGAGAAACTGACCACCCAGAGAACATCGATGAGTTGTTATATAAATTTAAAAATATCCAAATTATGTCAAGCCTTGACCTAACTTCAGGTTTTCATCAAGTACCTCTTGCAATTAGTTCTAGAAAGTACACTGCTTTCTTATACAATGGGAGATGTTACCAGTATTGTGTAGTGCCTTTCGGATTAAACTCATCAGTCGCCGAATTTATAAGGGCACTAGACTATGTACTTGGCCAAGAAGTTTTGTCAGAATTAACAATTTATGTAGACGATATATTAGTTTCAAATCAAAGTTGGGAGGATCATTTGAAGTTATTGAAAAAGGTGTGTGAGAAACTCAGAAGAGGTGGTATGATATTAAAACTGGAAAAATGTAAATTTGGTGTGTCAGAACTCAAATTTTTAGGTCATGTCATTACTAAGGAAGGGATAAGTGCAGATCCTGAGAAAATAAAATCTATCGTAAACTTTCCATCTCCTAGAAACCGAAAACAATTAAAGTCTTTTTACGGACTCTGTGGATTCTATCGAAAATATGTAAATGGACAATGCCTTAATGTAACATGTTTAAGCAACTTACTTAGAAAAAATGCTACATGGAATTGGTCTGAAGAGTGCCAGAAAGCATTCGATAAAATTAAGAATGAACTTTGTAAGAACAGTCTTTTACACAGACCAGATTTTAGTTTGCCATTTTGTCTCCACACTGACAGTAGTGATTATGGACTAGGAGCAGAACTATTTCAGGAGAAAGTTGTGAATGGAAAAAATCTTCATTGTACCATTGCATTTGCCAGCAGAATGTTACTTAAACATGAGAGAACGTACACTGTCACAGAAAAAGAATTACTCGCAGTACACTGGGGGTTTACAAAATTTAAAACATACCTGTTAGGACGCAAGATAAAAGTCTATTCAGACCACAAAGCTTTAAGTTACTTGCAGGAGTGTAGACTATATCACAGTAGATTAACCAGGTGGGCAATGTTCATGCAACAGTTTTATTACGAAATTGTGTATATTAAGGGATCAGAAAATGTAGTAGCTGATGCTTTATCCAGGTTACCAGTAGGAGATCAGGAAATGTTTGATCAAGAGGAAGAAAAGGAATTTAAAATAAGATACACGAAGGGAATCTAAGATGAAAAGCTCATAAGGACACTTTGCAATAACATCAGGAGGGAACAGAATAATGATCCTAATTGGAAATTGGTTAAGGACTGTTTAGGCAAAAGAGGGTATGATAAACTTGACAAGTACTATAAGGTCTTTAAGGGAACACTCTTTAGAAGAACAGATGTGGACTCTGACAGTTGGAAGCTATGTTGGCCAGAGTGTGAGGCAGAAAAGTTAATAAAGTACACGTATGAGAGTTATGGTCACTGTGGAATACAGAAATGTGTAAAAAAGTTACAAAAAAATATCTACTTTTATAACATGGTAAAGAAGGTGAGGAACGAAATATCAACATGCGACAAATGTCAAAGAGTAAAAGTAAGCAACAGAACATGTCAGGGAGAAATGCAGAACATCACTCCAGATAAGCCACTAGATTTAGTAGCTGTAGACTTTTATGGACCTTTACCTAAAAGTAAATGTGGCCATTGTTTTATATTCGTCATGGTTAATGTATTTTCCAAACTAATTAAACTTTATTCTGTTCGAAAAGCTACAAGTAAAGAGATCATTACAAAGATTGAGAGAGATTACTTCAAGAGTGTAGGGAAACCTAAAGCTATACTATCTGATAATGGTTCACAATTTGTTTCAAAAAACTGGAAAGCATTCATGGAAAAAACTAACACAAAACACATCTTGATATCCGTGTACAACCCATCTTCAAACCCAGCAGAAGGTACATGAGAGAAATAGGGAGACTTTGTAGGACGTATTCTAGTCACAAACACCCTAGTTGGTCCGACCATGTAAACAACTTCGAGGATATCATGAACAGCTTGCAGCATAGCTCTACTGGGTTTTCACCATATGAAATCATGTTTCATCTCAGACCAGCAAATCTTATTTCTGAATTAATAGACTTTCCACAATGTACCTTAATATCAATGAAAGAACATGAAGAGATTGTAAAGAAAACCATGAAGAAACTAGGTGAAGCTAGGAAAAACGGACATGATAGGAAAATAAAGGCTACCACATTCAGAGTAGGTGACCATGTCTTAGTGAAATTCCACGAACGATCAAAGTTACTAACAGCAGAACTCAAGAAGTTCTTTGACATTTACATTCGGCCATTTGAGACTATTGAGAACCCCCACCAAAATGCGTACCGATTAGTATATCCCAAGTCTAGAAAGCTGTTTGGTCTTAGGAATGTTGTTTCTTCGAAGCCGTATATTGAGAAAAGAGCAAACTGAGCCTACAAACATGCCTTCATCTGGAAAGAATTTTACTGGAGGAAGGAAAAAAAAAATGCAGTCACCATACTATGCCATGGAACATATCTCATGCAAAACGATGTTGTATCTAGACTGATTGTCACATAATTCTATTATAAGATTAGATTTCATGATTCCTATGTGCTTGTTTAAGTAATTGTACAGTATTTAATGAATTGCAAAATATGTAAACTTGATAAATAAGGGATTTTATTTTACTGATGATGCTAGGAGACAAGCCATGTCACCCACCCCCCACAGTTTGAGAATAGCAAATCTCAAAAATTTTGAAATCTTGTTCATTCACTTAAATAGACCATAATGCTTAAAAAAATTGTATAGTTAATAGACTGTATTTTCTTGTATATGCAAGTGTGCTTTTGTTTTACATCATGCTCACCATAACTGTTTTTATTCAGTTCTGTTTATAACACAACACAGATACTTTGTTGGCTTATTTTGCGTCTTAATTTTGATATCACATAATTTACAAGGCTCATGAGAGAATAGAGCTGTGGAATTGAAATACTTTTGCAACCTCACTGATGATATAGGAGTTAGTACTATGTTTGTTCTAATATGAGAAAATGTTTTAACTTTAGTATTATTTTATGGTAAATTTCTGGGCAACAAATCGACATATGTATTTATGTAATTTATGTTCTGAGACAATGATGCAATTTCTGTATCGGACTGACAAGTGGACCAGGGTACACTTGTAAGTCCTGGTGGGCTATTGTAATGTAATTAACTGTCGGAGATAAAGTTTATCTCATGCGAAAAGTACGATGCCCACAGTAAAGAGCTAACGTAACCTCATTATGTTGCCAGAAAGTGTGTTTAATTTATTTAATTATGAATATTTTCTTTTATGATAAATAATAGATTCGTTTGAGATGTTAAATGTTGTATATTTATATGTATTTATTTATATGTATCTTTGGAGTTTATTAAGGTCAGTAGACCAAAGAATCTGGAATGCATGAATGTCTGCAACTTCCGGGCACATTTTGGCTTGCCCGCTAGTTGCCACTTCTTTGTCGGTATTAGAGGGAGATGGACGTGTTTATGTGACCAGTACAGTATAATGCATTTAGAGTATCAATGTTCATAGTGAAAATGTTGTAGTTACTAAACAAAAAGTATGAATAAATATAATTTTAGCTGAAAGTATTTCGGATCCGGTAGTGTTTATTTCAAACAAGAAGAAAACCCAGGCCATGCTTGTTGGAGTAATTATTTTTGCAGACAAAACTTCGAAAACCCCTAGACAAATGTGATCTGCAGTATGTAATCTTTCAGCAGCTACTAATAAATAAGTCTTGCTGAAATTGTGCTGGAACTACTCGTACTATTCTCAATTATAAACAGGTGGTGCGAATGTGGTCCTACCACAATATACTGCGTAAGATTCCACAATCATTCAGTTATCAAGAAACGAGATAGGTAACAACCAGTACACAGTGCTGAAGTGTATGTTCTGCCCCATGTTCAACAAGCATGCATTTGAGGACAAGAGAAGGCTACCAAGTGCTCTACACCAAGGGCAGGAGATTGGAGAGCTCCGAAGCAATTTGTGTGCATTTAAATCATCACACAGGATGAAGGATTGGGGGAGCTGAGTAAGGTGGTCACAGAGAGCCTCTTCGTAGACCACCTCATGCGAGAGAAGGTATAGTGAACATATTGTCAACTGATTACATGCATTTACCGATACTGCAACTGCTTGTAGGTTGGTTGTGAGGGGGAGAAGCGAGGAGTTGTATGCACTGTTGTCAAAAATAGCCACTCCTCTTTTAGCTCTCTCTACTGAGGTCATCTTTCTTGTGGATAATGTAGCAGCATAGCTGAGGGGCGAGGGAGAATTTAAAATATGTCTCTTGAGTACAGAGAGACATTGCTCTACCCTGAGTTAATAGGCACAGTTCCTCCATCTTTCCCCTTGTAGCTTTGGAATGATTGGGTGACTCGTGGTAGGGAGGGGGGGGGGGGGGGGTCACTTGAGGAACACAATGGTTCCCTTATGCAAACTTTGACATCCATACCAGCGATGGCATGATCATCGTCCAATCCGTCAGACAGAACCAAGGTCGCATGGTCCAAAGGCTCTGGAGTAGATCGCTTTGGCCAGTTGGCCTTCAACCCCAGCTTGGATTTAGGGGATGGTGGCAAGGCCAATATAACAGGAACACTCTGCTGTGTCACTTCTGATGTCTTCCATGGGGGTTTGCTATCTAGGCCAACATTATATTCAGCATCTTTCAATGTTTCAGCGATAGGAATGCTGGGCTGTGGGACCAGTGGCCCAGACTGGCTGCTGCATTTACATGTGGTGGTAGATGTGCCTTGTTCAACCATCATAGTCTGAGTGCTGACACTGACCCTGTGGATAGGCTGCTTCAATACCAAGACAAAAAGTACCGGATGATCAAAAAGTCAGTAGAAATTTGAAAACTTAATAAACCACGGAATAATGTAGATAGAGACGTAGAAATTGACACACATGCTTGGAATGACATGGCGTTTTATTAGAACCAAAAAAAAATACAAAAGTTCAAAAAATATCCGACAGATGGCGCTTCATCTGATCAGAATAGCAATAATTAGCGTAACAAAGTAAGACAAAGCAAAGATGATGTTCTTTACAGGAAATGCTCAATATGTCCACCATCATTCCTCAACAATAGCTGTAGTTGAGGAATAATGTTGTGAACAGCACTGTAAAGCATGTCCGGAGTTATGGTGAGGCATTGGCGTCGGATATTGTCTTTCAGCATCCCTACAGATGTCGGTCGATCACGATACACTTGTGACTTCAGGTAACCCCAAAGCCAATAATCGCACGGACTGAGGTCTGAGGACCTGGGAGGCCTAGCATGACCAAAGTGGCGGCTGAGCACACGATCATCACCAAACGACGCGCGCAAGAGATCTTTCATGCGTCTAGCAATATGGGATGGAGCGCCATCCTGCATAAACATCGTACGTTCCAGCAGGTGTTTATCAGCCAGGCTGGGGATGATGCGATTCTGTAACATATCGGCGTACCTCTCACCCGTCTTGGTAGCAGTTACAAAACCAGAATCACGCATTTCCTCAAAGAAAAAAGGCCCGATAACGGTAGATATGGTAAATCCAACCCATACCGTGACTTTCTCGTCATGCAATGGAGTTTCCACGAAACTTCTAGGATTTTTGGTAGCCCAAATTCTGCAGTTGTGGGCGTTGACAGACCCTCAGAGTGTGAAATGAGTTTCGTCGGTCCACAACACATTACTCAACCAATCGTCATCTTCCGCCATCTTTCGAAACGCCCACACCGCAAATGCCCTCTGCTTCGCTAAATCACCAGGTAACAGTTCATGATGCCGATGGATTTTGCACGGATAGCATCGGAGGGTACGCCTCAGTGCCAACCAAACAGTAGTGTATGCAATGCCGGTGCGACGTGTGACTGCACGAGCCCAGACTTCCCCGTGCATAGACGAACCCGCTACAGCCTCCATTTCTTCCTGAACTGTCTCAGCAGCATTACACCTTGTGCTCGGTCGGCCACTAGGGGGTCTATCGTCTAAACAACCCGTGGCTTCGAACTTCGAAATCATTCTCGCCACAGCTGCATTAGTCAACGGACCTTTACCCGTTCAAGTGCCCTTCCTATGGCGATAGGATCATAGCGCTGAACTAGCACATTCCCCATTCTGATAATACAGCTTCACTAAAAGTGCCTTTTCAGGTAACGTCAACATGCTGCGACTGCTGGCGCATCTGATTCTCTCTCTCATTACACAGTTCCTTTAATACACGATTGTCATGCGCAGTCACTGATGTTTTGCTGTCCAGCGCTGTCTGTCACACTTCTTCTTTTTTTTTTTTTTTTACCTCTCTGTCTACATTATTCCGTGGTTTATTAAGTTTTCAAATTTATACTGACTTTTTGATCACCCGGTACATAAAACATGGTGGCTGAGTGGCCTTAAATTCCTTCTTCGCTCATAGTATGAGACATGTTTGGTGACTTATTTCCTGAATCTTCTTTTCTTCAGCAAAGACACAACAGTCCCTGCTCCAAAGTGGATGAGCCTGGGAGTAATTAATATACATGGGCTGTGGTGCCACGTCTTCCACACATAACCCAACCATTACAACTCATAGCGTTCTGAGGCATAAGGTCTAACCTTAAGGCTGAGAAAGCCTGCTGCCATATACTCAGACAACTTCGGCACACTGAATGTCAGGATAAAATAGACTCACTTCTGAAGCTTACCGTCAACCCTTTTAAAACATAACATCTCAGACTTCAGTCATCTTTGCTCTTTCTCATTCCTGTTGCAGTTCTTTTGGATCCACATCCATAATGTCCCAGCATTTTACAACTCTTAAAACACTTGACCCAAGTAACTTGGCATTCAGCAGCTTCTGCACTTGGGGAGCCTACGTGGTATCGAGCATGAGAGTACTGTTTCACAGCCTCTTGGTGGATTTGAGTTACCCTACAAGCCCCTCCAGAGCTTTAAGGATACAGAAATGCAACAATTTTCCAAAAGAACTGTCTATCCTTTTAATCACAATAAAGACACTGTCTATCACAGAATGTGGTCTGTTACTGTGAATACTATCACTGAATTTCAGAGATGGTCCACACGGACTAGCATACAAAGTTTCTTAGGATTTTGGGTTTTTATACTATCGAACAGCTCACCCAAACCACTGGGAGTAGAAACATGAGTGTTACATTTCACAATGTTCTCACTAGCAGCTAAGGAAGGAAGTCCAACCAGACAGAGCTATGCTTGTGCAAAACCTTATTCAACTGGGGTGCAACAGGCTCCCCAGAGATTACCCTCTAGTGACTGTTTCTCTTCAACAGCCATACATCTCATCAGTGCGCAACGCATGTTGAGATTAAGGTTATTTTTTTAAAGTGGTTTTACCACCTTGCGATACAAGTGGTTAAGCCGAAATCCCCGTTCCCTGCGACACACAATGTTTCACCGCTGCACCACACAATGGTCGCTGAAGTGTTCCCAGAGCTTATGATAACAGAGGACTGGCAGCACTTACCATCCCCCAGCTCAGAAACCCCGGAGTTGCTAAGCCTGTACATAGCAAACGAATGCTGAGTCCCTGAGGCACTTCTCTTAGTGGCCCCATTTCCAGCTCCTCACCTTATCTGCATAGATGTCAGTTGTTTCCCCTGTCAACCTTGTATAATATTTCATAACCAATTTCACTGCTGCTCTTCTATCTCCCAAACCCACATAATTTTTATGTCCTCACCACCCGCTCCCATCAAGATCATGACTTGTCCCAGATGGGTTACAGCATTGGGAAGGTGGTGGTGGCTGTGTGTGTGTGTGTGTGTGTGTGTGTGTGTGTGTGTGGAGGCAGGGGGGAGGGGGCAAAAATGTACAACCATTTTATCTCTCCAAAGTCGCACTATATCCAAAATTATCCGTTCCTCTCCTGTAGTGCAATAAACAAAACTCAAGACTGCAAATATACAGGGTGACAATTACTGAACTATATGAAAAAAGAGTAAATTTGTTACAAACTATGGTGTTCACAAACTTTATTCAACATCATTAAACATATTGGATTTAGGTTATGACTAGTCAACCAAATGCGCCAATTTTGTTTATTGACCATCCTATCCAAATGAAAATGGGCTTCATTGCTAAACCAAACCCTACTGTGTATACTGATTCCAATCATGCCCTGCGGCCAAATGTGTAGTTTGAACGTTCTAATGCAAACCATTCAGAAGTTATGACAATTTTATTTCATATAGTTCAATAACTGTCACCCTGTATCTTATATCTTCATGTACTATGTCTTTTATCCGTTTCTCTCTTTAGATACAGGAAAATTTCTCTTTGAAGATTTTCTTTTCTCTTTAACACTTGCTTCTATGGCAAATACAAAAAGATCAACACCTGAAAGTGTAGCTAAAGTAACAAACCTTGGAAATTAGGGTACACAGTGGTAAAAATCGTGTGGGGGTAAAAACCTAGGTGGGGTAAAAAATTTATTGTTCCAGTAACTCTGTTTTTTACTGCTTACCTGTAACTTTTATGATGTTTCACTAGAACATTGTATAATGTAGTGTTTGAAAAGAAGAATCAATGAATTACTTATTGGCATTATTGCTTTTAAGCTTCATTTTCACTTTGAAACAACAGTTCCAGTTACTACCCTAAATCAACACGGTGCACTTGTCAAAAAATGGCGAACTGGGGCAAACCCCCAAAGGTGTTTTTAGGGTAAGTTTCTACAGCTCCAACAATGTGATGATGATTGTTCACCACCACCACCACCACCAACAACAACAACAACAACCACCCGCCACACAGGGTTTAGGATTCTGGGTTTTTAAGAAGGATTCCTCTAGATGGCCCACGAATTGGTTAGCATAGGATGGTGCCGTGCGGGTGCCCATAGCCGTACTGCAGATTTGTTTGTAGGTAATGCCTTCAAAGGAGAAGTAATTGTGGGTGAGGATATAGTTGGTCATGGCCAACCTCACCTACAATTACTTCTCCTTTGAAGGCATTACCTACAAACAAATCCGCAGTACGGCTATGGGCACCCGCACGGCACCATCCTATGCTAACCTATTCGTGGGCCATCTAGAGGAATCCTTCTTAAAAACCCAGAATCCTAAACCCCACACCTGGTTCAGAATCACTGATGACATCTTTGCTATCTGGACTGAAGGTGAGGCCACCTTATTCACGTTCCTCCAGAACCTCAACAACTTCTCCCCCATTTGCTTCACCTGGTCCTACTCAACCCAACAAGCCACCTTCCTAGATGTTGACCTCCACCTCAGAGATGTCTGCATCAGTACCTCGGTCCATATCAAACCTACTAACCACCAGCAATACCTCCACTTCGACAGCTGCCACCCATTCCATACCAAGAAGTCACTTCCGTACAGCCTAGCCACCCGTGGTCTTCGCATCTGCAGTGACAAGCAGTCCCTCTCAAAATATACCAGGGGTCTCACTGAAGCCTTCACTGACCGTAATTATCCTCCCATCCTTGTACAAAAACAAATCTCCCTTGCCTTATCTTTCCAATCTCCCACCACCTCCCAAAGTCCCACAGTCCAGCCACAGAAGAGCATTCCCCTCGTAACTCAGTACCATCTAGGATTGGAGCAACTGAATTACATTCTCCACCAGGGTTTCCATTACCTTTCATCGTGCCCTGAAATGAGAAATGTCCTACCCACTATCCTTCCCACCCCTCCTACCACAGTATTTCGCCATCCACCGAATCTATACAAATATACTCATCTATCCTTACACAACCCCTGCTCCCAATCCCTTACCTCATGGCTCATACTTCTGTAATAGACCTAGATGCAAGACCTGTCCCATACATCCTCCAATCACCACCTACTCCAGTCCGGTCACTAACATCACCTATCCCATCAAAGGCAGGGCTACCTGTGAAACCAGTCATGTGATTTACAAGCTAAGCTGCAACGACTGTGCTGCATTCTATGTAGGCATGACAGCCAACAAGCTGTCTGTCTGCATGAATGGGCACTGACACACTGTGACCAAAAAACAAGTGGACCACCCTGTTGTTGAACACACTGACGAACATGATATCCCTCATCTCAATGACTGCTTCGCAGCCTGGGGTTCTTCCACCAACATCAGCTTTTTGGGATTGTGCAGGTTGGAACTTTCCCTGCAATACTTTCCTTGTTCCTGTAACTCTCCTTGCCTCAACCTTCATTTGTGAATGTCCTCACCCATCCAGCCCCGTCCCTGTTCCCATTCCAGCACTACACAGCCGTCATTTCACCGCCACACCCAGTCTTTTAATTTCTTTTTATTTATTTCTCTCCTTTCTGATACTTACCCCCTCCCCACCTTCTCTCCTGCCCTCCATCTAAACTGCAACACTTCACTGTCTGCCACTCCCACCGTACTATCCCTCCCCCCTCCCCGCCCCAGCCTCCTCCTTACCCCTACTCAGTCACCACTCCCATCATGCACTGGTGCCGATGCTCGCAGTGTGCTTTCAGTTCTCTGAGACTGCAGATGTGTGTGCAAGTTGCATTTCCATGAGTGTGTGTGTGTGTGTGTGTGTGTGTGTGTGTGTGTGTGTGTGTGTGTGTGTGTGAGCATGTGTGTATGTGTGTCTACTGCTGACAAAGGCCTTAAGGGCCGAAAGCTATAATTGTGTGAATCTTTCTGTTGTGCCTATCGCGACTCAGGATCTCCGCTATATGGTGAGAAGCAACTTTCCTTCTCTGGTATTGTTACATTCCATCCTGGATTTTCCGTTGTTTGATTTATGCCCATCGAATCACGTATTAGCATTTGGCAGTTTCATATACACTTGATACTGGCCTAATATAAAGGCCAAACCAGTCATGTGAACTAAATAAAATCCTAAAAAATCAACTAGAGCAGCTTTTCAGAATTGAAAAACAGTTACAGAATCAGCATCATCATCCACACTTGGAGAAATAAAGAGTATAGTTCAAGCATCGAGTCCACACACACACACACACACACACACACACACACACACACACACACACACACAGAGAGAGAGAGAGAGAGAGAGAGAGAGAGAGAATTCTGTTGTCCCAGCACTGAAGCTGGTAGCTGCAAGGAAAGACATAGTCCAAAATTTTAGGTATCTTGTTTATGTTCTTGTCTACTAAATGACACTTGAACTACAGGGAGAGTGGTTATCTTTACTCCTTCCCCTGTTGTTTGTGTTCACCTAGGACTTTCCAATATTGTGCAGTTCTCACACTGAGTACATACAAGGAGGCTCTAAGACATAATACCCCTCAAGTTTTGTGAATAGTTCAAAGTACTGAATCAGGTTTCAGCAAATGACAGTATGCCGAGTACTAAGTAATTTACTTGCATGGTATATATTCTTAACACTTATATCAACCAACATATTGAAGGAAGCATGTTTTTTTTTCTTTTAAATGGAACAGTATACTTTCTAACAACACTCTAAGTCCCTTGAATAGACATGCAGAGTGATATAACACACACTGTATCGGCACTGGAATATCTCACAAAAAGGATCTGAAAAATGTGCTGAAGTCAAGAATTGAGGCAGCTGGAACCCTCTTTTGCAGAGTAACTATCATTACCCTAGGCTCTCATACCAGGCTCTGTCATATGCAGCAAGAAGAAAAAGTGCTTACACCACAATATAGGACGTCAGAATCATTTCTTTGAGTGAGTCAGTTTCTCCATGTTTAACTTATAGCAAGTCTTATTTTCTCTACTTTGGTTAACTTCCTTCACAAATCACACGTACAATTTCATGTTATTGTATTTTTTTTTCTTGATATGTGGGAACCAGTGTATTTGAAGCTTCATCTGTAAAAAACATTACCGCTACAAGACACATTATGTATGACAGACACAACATTAAAAATCGATCAATGAAAACTGCAAAAAAGAAAAGAATGTTCTGAGTTCTGTTGACGCACTCGTATGTTTCTCTCTACGAAAAACAATAATTTTTACTTCCACATTATGGTTGATGCAAGCAACTCTACTATTAAGAAAGAAAACACATCAGGAAAATTGTAACTATAACAAAGTTAGTAGAAGTACCTGTAACATAAGTGTCATGAGAAATTTCCCATAGTGTTACGAGAAATTTCCCACAGTGTCACAGTGTGGTAATCTAGATTTTGCTACTAAATTTTTCACAATCTTGCAAGAAGATTTAATAATGTTTTTCAGATCAGTTAATGTATTCATATTAATACTCACAGCTAAAAGGAGCCATTACAGTATTGTGTTGAGAAAATTCAGAAGATTGGACTGCCTTAGCCAGGACCTCTAGCACCTCAAACTGAAGTCCCCTTTGACCACAAAGATAATGTAGAACATCCCATAAACCAGTTTGTCCAGCAACATTGACAGCAAGTACCTCATCATAATGAGGATTCTCACATAAGAACTTCCTGTCACAAATAAATGTATTTCACAGTCACTATAAAAGGAATACACAGGATCTGATTACCTATGAAAACATTTAAATAAAACAGAGAAACGAGATAAATTACAAAGGCTATCACAAACAATTGTTGTTGTACACCATTAGTCACACAATGCAATTATTCAACAAGAGAGGGAAATCACAAACAATAGAGATGTTCTCTGGAACAACGACTTAACTGAAATCCAAAGCAGTTAGTAATCCAGGAAATGTATTCATAAACTGTGAACAACGGCCACCACAGCTATACAATTTACTGGAGCAAAAAAAAAAAAAAAAAAAATTGTGCCGGGCCGAGACTCAAACTCACCTTAAGCACTTCAGCTATCTGAGCATACTTCACTTTTCACTTAGAGATACAAACTTCCATTTGTCCCAGTATCTGCTTCCCACAATGCTTGCACAAGGATATGATTCCCACATAGGAAGAGACTTATTTAGTTTTCTGGTCAGGTTGCCAAGGTTTGGGCATGAAGTACAGTATGCAGTTTCTGTATTTTACAAGTTCTGTAAAGTTTGTTGCAATGTTCCAGCAAACATGCATGCTGCTGATTTATAATTATATTAAATCAGAAAATGTATTCACATACTGTGATTATGTGGCCACCACAACTATGTAATTTACTGGAAACAAATGAAAATTTGTGCCGCACCATGATAATATATCCGTGGTGGTTCTAAATTCACAGTTTGCAAATACATCACTTGATTTAATATGGCTACAAATCATTAGCAGTGTCTGTTCCTTAGGACATGCATTCATGTATGTCCAAAGGAACATTGTATTGTACCTTATAGACACTGTCAAATACTGACACTGCACTATTGCATTTAATAATTCTTACATATTACACTATCACATCATATATTCTGAAAGGACAGTATTTTGTTCATATTTGACTGAAATTTAGTCCATATACAAGAGTTTGGGGGGTAAAAAAAACACCTGCTTAACATGTTTGATGCTCCGTATCTCGATCTCAGTACATTTCAGTTAAGTCGCAGTTTGAGAGAATATCTCAAATGCTGTTTTGCGACATTATTCATAAAATTATTCATAACCTTTAACTCACACTATTCCAACTCGAATCCCCATGCCAGGGGAAGTCAGGCATCCCTGGAGACAGGCAGGTGTGAGCAAACACATTACTCATGAGCAGTCAGGCAGCCAGACTGTAAACTATGCAACTGTATACTCAGCCAAGCATCCACAGGTAGGAGAGGGCAAATACCCCAAATACACCACAGAACAATTTGTGAATGCGTAGCTTTTACCAGCACCACTGCACAGTGGTAACTGACAAATGAGCACTCTAAAGCAACTGTCCCACATGAATGAGGCTTTATTCGCTACATAGACAGTGTACTGTTCCTTACCATAATAAATGTTTAGTGTAAGACAGGTCAGGTGCCTGTGCTAGCCCTGGAAATTGTCCTACATTTTGGAGGGATTCTAGTGTAAGAAGTGTGTACCTGGGCACAGTCCTGCAGGAAATGCACACTTGTCTGACATTGTAGGAACAGCAACGTAATGGGCTAGTTAACATTCTGGATGTGCCTTGCACTGTTCATTGTTTTTTTTAACAAACAACAAAGTTGTAAAATTGTAGGCTATGTCTTCCCACTCCATAATACCCAGAACTGATTACATACATCATCATTTTCCAATAATTATTGCTCTCATAAGCAATGCCATAAGTGTGTCAGAAGAAACATAATATGTGGCATCCTTGCTCATAGAATTGCTTTCAGCAACTGGTTCGTGACAATAGTACCTGACACACTGGCTGCAGTGTAGGTCTCCCAGTATGTCTGTGGTGTGGTCACCATACTGTTTGCCAATGGCAGCCCAGTTGTGAATCAGTATTCAGCTGGTATTTGGAACAAGGATTGCAAGCATGTCTATCTTCCAGGGATCAATGCTTCATCCAATAACCTTACAATAAGAGCTCACTGTAGCTCAGTCAACTGCATGAATTGCAGTCATGTAACTTCATCTCAGGATGTCTGTCATGCTCAATGAAACTTTAAGACACTTGAATCAATAGAGTACTCCTGCAGTAAGTCAAATACAATTGTACTTTCATGTTTGTGTGACAGTTCTAACCCAGTCCTCCATATAAAACTTCCAATCATTAGCATTACTTCCTGCTATCAGTGTCTCATGGAAATATCTTTTTTCTGTGCCATTACATTTACATATTTTCAGTTTTCACTTATCACTAGTGCATCAGCAAACTTTGGTGTAAACTATTTCACTGCCACTACTATGATAGTTTTGACAGATATGTCTCACTGGCACCCTTCTGCGCATGGCACTTCCGTTCAACAAACTCCAGTTCCACTGTCACTTGGGGCTGCAAGTCACTCTCAGGAAGTAACAGGAAACTTTCAAAATGGCACAGCCAGTCTAAAGTTAGCTGTGTTACTGTTCTAGTGGCATTAGCATCTCTAGCTCATTCTGATTGACTGGTAATCAGTGAACTATGCTAAATTTTTGGACCACACTTTGGAATAATCTTGTGGACCTTCCTTGCTGCACTAGTGTATATAAAATTGTCTAACATTGTTCAGGTGACCTTCTTCTCTTTTGTTGCAGTAGCTGCAGAACAAAAGTGCCTAGGCCTTACAGTCCCTACTAATACTGAACAGCACTTTTGTCTTTTTAAATAAATTATTTTTTACAACTGAAATGACTGTTGTTGTTGTTGTTGTTGTTGTGGTCTTCAGTCCAGAAATTGGTTTGATGCAGCTCTCCATGCTGCTGTATCCTCTGTAAGCTTCTTCATCTCCTAGCAACTACTGCAACGTACCTATATGATTTTTACCCTCCACGCTGCCCTCCAATACTAATCTGTGGTCCAGGCACCACCCAGGGGAGTGTGAGAGAGGAAATCATGGGGCACATTTCAGTGAATAGAGATGGAGATCCTGACAGAGGGAAGTGAGATGCATTCCAACTGGCAATCCCATCCATGGGCAGAGATCAGGATGGAGATGTCCCTCACTTGCAAAGAGGTCAGAGTACTCAAGATGGTCAGGGAATCTGTGAATGGTAAATGCATAAGAAACCAGGAGTTGGCCTCATCATATTTGTAGAGGGGGAATCCCTGCTTCTGTGAGGAGACTGTCAATGGGACTAGTGCGAAAGGCACCAATAGCCGGATGCACCCCACAAAGTGAACAGGATCAAGTATTTTCACAGTGTACAAAACCACTGGCCAATTAACCTGACTTCCATAATCTAGTCTGGACAAGGCCAGAGCACTGTAAGATGGAGAAGTGTAGCATGGTCACCACCCCAAGATGTGTGGGCCAGGAGGTGGAGAGCATGAAGCTTCCGCATGCCTATAGCCTTCAGGCAGCAAATAGGGGGCAACCACATCAGCTTTCCATTTAAAAAAAGGCCCAAGAAACAGGACAGGACTGTGCTGCAACATCTAGGAGCTGGTCGTCTTATTTAGGTCAGGGTGTAATATGAATTGACGACAAAAATGCATAACCTGTGTTTTGGAGGGACAAGATTGGAATCCATGGGAGACAGCCCACACAGAGGTCCATCTGATGGCACCTTGGAGTTGGCACTCAGCAAATGCTACTGAGTGGTAGCTGCACCAGATGCAAAAATCGTCGACATACAATGCCGGGGTAAACTGAAGGACAAAATGAGGTTACAAGTCCACTGACAGCTATGAGGAAGAGTTGACACTTAAAACAGAACCCTGCGGAATACCATTCTCCTGAATCTGAGCGGTCCTGAGTGAAGTGCCAACTGGAATCCAGAAGAGCTGGTTGGATAAAAACTCGTGAATAAAAATTGGAAGGAAACTGTGAAAGCTCCAGTCATGGAAGGTAACTAAAATGTGATGGCACCAAGCTGTGTCATATACCTTATGTAGGTCAAAGAAGACCATGACAAGGTGCCAACAGTTAGTAAAATCCTGTCGGACTGCAGTTTCAAATATCTGAGTAAATGATCAGTTGGAGATCATCCTTCCCAGAAGCCATACTGATATGGGGACAAATGGCCCTGAGATTTGAGTACACAACATAATCAGAAGCTAACCATCCTCTCAAGCAGTTTACAAAGTACATATGTCACAGTAATTGTGTGGCAGCTGTCTAGAGACATTGGGTTCTTCCCAGGCTTAAGGACAGGGATAACTTACTATACTGTCTCACCATTGTGAGGTGAAGGCACCTGTGTGCCAAATGAGGTTGAAGACCCTGAGTAGATATTGTCTCTGTGTAAAGATTCCGTAGAAATGTTGGAACACGTGAGGCAATACTAACCTTACGACTTATCTTAGAAGAAAGATTAAGAAAAGGCAAACCTACGTTTCTAGCATTTGTAGACTTAGAGAAAGCTTTTGACAACATTAACTGGAATACTCTCTTTCAAATTCTGAAGGTGGCAGGGGTCAAATACAGGGAGCGAAAGGCTATTTACAATTTGTACAGAAACCAGATGGCAGTTATAAGAGTCGAGGGGCATGAAATGGAAGCAGTGGTTGGGAAAGGAGTGAGACAGGGTTGTAGCCTCTCCCCAATGTTATTCAATCTGTATATTGAGCAAGCAGTAAAGGAAACAAAAGAAAAATTCGGAGTAGGTATTAAAATCCATGGAGAAGAAATAAAAACTTTGAGGTTTGCTGATGACATTTTAATTCTGTCAGAGACAGCAAAGGACTTGGAAGAGCAGTTGAATGGAATGGACAGTGTCTTGAAAGGGGGATATAAGATGAACATCAACAAAAGCAAAACGAGGATAATGGAATGTAGTCAAATTAAATCGGGTGATGCTGAGGGGATTAGATTAGGAAATGAGACACTTAAAGTAGTAAAGGAGTTTTGCTGTTTAGGGAGTAAAATAACTGATGATGGTCGAAGTAGAGAGGATATAAAATGTAGACTGGCAATGGCAAGGAAATCGTTTCTGAAGAAGAGAACTTTGTTAACGTCAAGTATAGATTTAAGTGTCAGGAAGTCGTTTCTGAAAGTATTTGTATGGAGTGTAGCCATGTATGGAAGTGAAACATGGACGATAACCAGTTTGGACAGGAAGAGAATAGAAGCTTTCGAAATGTGGTGCTACAGAAGAATGCTGAAGATAAGGTGGGTAGATCACGTAACTAATGAGGAGGTATTGAATAGGATTGGGGAGAGGAGAAGTTTGTGGCACAACTTGACTAGAAGACGGGATCGGTTGGTAGGACATGTTCTGAGGCATCAAGGGATCACAAATTTAGCATTGGAGGGCAGTGTGGAGGGTAAAAATCGTAGAGGGAGACCAAGAGATCAATACACTAAGCAGATTCAGAAGGATGTAGGTTGCAGTAGGTACTGGGAGATGAAGAAGCTTGCACAAGATAGAGTAGCATGGAGAGCTGCATCAAACCAGTCTCAGGACTGAAGACCACAACAACAATGTCAAAATGTTGGATCATCTGGTTGTAGAAGGAATCTGGGCCTGGTGCCATGTTATGTGAAGGGGTAAGAGCCTGAAAGAATTCCCATTCAGTGAAAGGTTCATTATGGGGTTCAGCTTAGTGAGGGTTGAAACAGAAGGGGGGTTTGTTCAGTTCTGTGTTTCTGTCGGAGAAAGGTGGCAGCATAGGAAGAGGATGGCAATGTTGTAGCAAAGTGTGTCCAGAGGTGTTCTGTAAGGACCAATGGATCAGTAGACGGGGCGCCTTGGAGGATAAGCCCCTGGACAGTTGACTGTCACTGGCAGCCCAGAAGGCTACAGAGCTCGGACCAAACCTGCGATGAAGAGCCATACATTCCCAGGGAGGAAAAACAGCACTCCCAGCATTCATTTTTACTCCGCTTAATAAGGTAATGAGCCTTAGCATGGAGACACTTAAAAGCGAGGAGGTTGGCCTGTGTCATTTAAATTGCTGCAGTGCGCATCGGCAGTCCTGGACAGTGACTGCTACATCCATGGTCCACCACAACACTGGTCAATGATGAAGGAGACTTGTGGATAGGGGGACAGCAGTGCCATAAGCATGAAGAATAGTGGCAGAGATGCCCTGCACAAGCACATCAATGCAATACGAGAGAGAGAGAGGTGTCGAAGTGCACAGCAGACATATATAAAGGCCAACTGGCCCTGTGGAATGCCCAACAGGAGAACGGCAGAATCAGCTGAAACCGGTCACTGTCAAAAAGATCATCACGGGGTGACCAATGTAGGCAAGCCACGAGAGCAGGGGAGGATATTGTGAGATTGATAGCAATAAAGGTAGCATGATTGGCACTGATGTGAGTAGGGGAACTGTCACTGAGGAAAGACAAATCAAAGACTGCAGTAAGTTGGTCAAGTAGAAGACCCCCTACCCGACACCCCCCAAAGGGGGTGGTGTGCACTGAAGTCCCCATGGAGGAGATATGAGGGTGGGAGTTGCTGCATTAGGGTAGATAGTTCAACGTAAGGAAGTGGCCTACCTGGAGGAAGGTAGACATTGCAAATGGTGATTGCCGGAGTTGTCTGCACACTAACCACTATTGCTTCCAGGTTGGTATGAAGGGGGATCCAGTCACTAATGACATTGGTGCGAACCAAAGTGCAGAACCCTCCAGACGCTATTCTGGGGCCAGCACAGTTCCGAAGGAACGCCAAATAACATGAAACGTTTAGAAAGGGGTCATCATGAAAGTGAGTTTCTTGAAGAGCAAGACAGAACGAAGAGTAAGAGGAAACAAGGTGTTGTATATTAGGGAGGTGGCGATAATATCCATTGCAATTCCATTGGATTATCATGTGATGAGAGTACAGATGAGATATAAAGAAGCCAAGGGGAGGTCAGATCACTTGGTTGGTGGTCGTCTCCGACAAGGATGGGGTGACAGCCATAAAAACTGGGTCTGATTCGGAATGAGGTGGAGGGGGCAAAGCCCTCCGTGAAGCTGGGAAAGCCTTGTCCTTTGACTTGTGCTGCTTCTTCTTCTCCCTTGGAGGGAGGAGGCATTATCAGTAAGGGAATAGGTGGCAATGATGTCAGGATCGGACAGAGAGCAAGTGGCTTTGGGGCCCTCAGAGCATGGGTCTCTCCTCCGGTCCAAGGGTGCTAGCTTCCTGTCCTGAGAATGCAGGGGAGGGGTATTCTGAGACGCAGCCCTTTACCTAGCATGAGCCAGAGACGAGGACGTTCTCCATTGAGGAGTAGGAGGAGGAGGAGAAGCAGCAGCAGCAGTTCCTGGAGGGGAAGGGAAGAACCCATCGAGGGTGAGGAAAAGGACAGGGGGCAGGATGGGGATAAGGGAGACGGGTGAGGAGGTGAAGGCATAACTGAGGCAAAGGTAGAGGAGAGATTTACAGGGTGAAGTCTATCAAATTTCTTTCCGGCCTCAAAGTAGCTGAGACGGTCAAGGGTCTTTGTTTCCTGAATTCTTTTTTCCTTCATGTACACTGGACACTCCGGTGAATGGGGAGAATGGAGAGCAGAGCAGTTTACACAGTTAGGTGGTGGGGTGCAAGGGCTCTCCACATGAAGAGGACGGCCACAGTCACCACAGAGGGGTTGGCATCGCATCGCTAGGACATGTAGCCAAACATGAGGCAATGGAAGAAACGTATGGGAGGTGGAATGTACGGTTTTAATTGCATCTGTACACTATTACCTTGACCTTCTCGGGCAGGTTATCTCCTCAAATGCCACGATGAAAGTGCCAGTGTCCACACCAGCCTTTCTGGACATGCCGTATGAAATGAACAGCACGTTGTTCAAGATTATCCATAAGTTCATCATCAAATTTGAGGAGAAAGTCCTTATGGAAAATTACATCCTGTGCCACACTGAGTGACTTGTGAGGAGTGACAGCCATGGGGTTGTCTCCTAAATGGTTGCAGGCACAGAAGGAGGCTGGCTGACTGGCAGAAGTTGTCTTTATAAGGAGAGAACCAGATCTCATCTTGCTTAATAATTCAACTTCACCAAACTTGTCCTCAGTATGTTTTGCAAAGAAAAGGGGTTTGGTGCCAGCAAACGTTTCCCTGTCAGTCCTGGTACAGACCAAGAACCATGGATATGGTTTTGCCCCAAGCTGGCACGTCTGCCACTCCTCCCAGGGTGTATCCAAGGAGGGTAAGTCTGGAAAGGCAGAAACAGGAACTGAGATAGACCTAAATTAAAAAAGAGATGTGGCCGCAATAGAGTGACCAGAGAATTCCACACATTTCAGGTGCCAAACGTCTGCCCAGGTACCACCCACTCCGAACAGGGGTTCACCTTGTGGGCACCACCCAGCCACAGCAATGGCCATCCGGTAAGACGGTTGTCGCTGGGAGTTCCGATATCCCAAAAAGATGGGCAACCACTCGTAGGCTTGCACAAGGTGTTCACAGCACAGGTATCAGCAGTGTGATCCCTGTGGTATCAGGGGGCTCAGCCAGATGGGTACATAACACCCCCACCACACAGACTGGCTACCAAACTGGTGACATAGCAAAAGAGCTTTGGCGGGGAGGGAGAGAAGGGGGAAAAGAGAGAGGAAGAGGAGAAGGAGGTGGAGAGGAACTCACGCCAAAGACGCTAGGGAGGGAGCTCTTCCACCATCTGGCTCATGCTCTACAGATTTCAAATTTGGAGATGGATGTCAAACCCCTGAGGGGCATCAAACAACAAAAATCAAAAAGGAGGAGGAAAAGCAACCAAACAAAACTGTAAGATGAAGCACAGTTATGAGGATAGCCAGGCCGACATAAAGATGAACACCAAGAGAAGGAAAGGGACAAAGGGAAAGGAAGGAGGACAGGGAAGGGGAAGGAGAAGGAAGAGGAAGAAAAAGCAGCCCAGAAAAGAATAAAGGCTGTAATAGCTCAGGGACCTATGCGTGTCACACACGTACCCACAAAAGAGCTGTTTGCCCCCTGTGGGGACAAATTTTGAGATCTCAAGGGTAAGTAAAGACATACGCTGACAAAAAAAAAAAAGTAAGGACGTCAGTATTTCTAAACATTTGAGCAAAAATCTTAAATACTAATATCAACATGTTTTGCAATAAACTATTTTTAGATGGAGAAATCAAGCCAAATGGTATATAATTTCATGAAGACCACTGATGTTATTTTATTTCAATAAAATGAAACACATTTGGTGACAAAAATATGTATTTCATTGGAGCCACAAGACAGATTTAAATTATCTTCACTGATTTCAGAAATAACCTCAGAAAAAAGTAGCCTCTTGAAAGAAGTGTATAAGGCAGGGACGAGTTGTGTAAACCAACACTATAGATGACTGCCAATAAAATGTTGGTTCTACTACGTTTGTTATTGTCAGTTATTGCCGTCTGTGCTACATCTATTATTTTACAGGTATTGTGTGGTTTTTCTTCCACAAAATACTTGAGTACATAGCATACAAACTTCCAGTGACTGCCACAATTTTCTTCCTCTTGTCATTCATGCTTTCCAATATATACACTACTTTCAAAGTGCAAAAATGTACTAGAATACATAAAATGTCTATAAAATGCCGCATTGTGCAATGTTCTTGTGGTGAACCAGTTGCAAATCCTGAAAGCCATTGGATATGGCCTCTGGCCTGCTGAGGAGCACCGCAGTCCTGATTCCATGTATAAACAATGAAAATTTGCTGCATTATGCCACACACAAACAGACCTGGCCTGCAGGCAGATCAGTGAAACTAGATCCAACAGGCAGGGCCTGCGCAGTATGGGAGATGATGAGTTTCAGATTGGCAGGCCTAATCTGTTATAGATACTTCCAGAAATGGCCTGCAGTTTTGGCCCATCATGAAAGTTCACTAGTGTGGCCACTTATTTACATATCACACACATCATGTTGATGAAATGAGGCCACATGATCAATCCACACAACAGATAACTTGTGTGAATACTCTGAAAATCAATACTAATGAGGATAGGTAGCAACTCACCATAAAGATGACCACTGAGCTGCAGCAGGCACATAGAAAAGACAATCACACTCTCACAAATAAATTTTTGGCCATAGCCTTCATCAGAAAACATGAGCACACACGCATTCACACGATCATTAAGACACAACTCATATTAAGACACAACTCATGCATACATGACTGCTGTCTCCAGCCACTGCATCAACAGTCTCTGAGAATGAGATCCAAACAAACCACTCCTCACACCTACCTGCCTTTCATTGGCAGCTGCTAGGCTAGCAGCAATAAGTGGTGGCAGTACTGATTGCAAGCTAATGAGAATGGTAGAAAGAGAAGAAGCAGTTAGAAAGAGGGAATAGGGAAGTGGCTCATGGACTCAGCTGCACCCAGCCAGCGATGATGCATGACATCTCAGTAAACAGTTTCATCTACTCAGACAAAAACGAGACTTTTCCAGAATTTTCTTCAAATTTTCCTGATATTTCCCCGATTCATTTGAAATTCCCTGATTTCCAGAACTTGTGGCAAACCCAATGGTGCCCCATGTGGCTAGGCCGGACTAATGAACATTCTCACCTCTTGGATGTATGTTACTTTTGGTAATCGAGAATATAGTTGTCAACAAACTGACCAGAAACAAATGCTGTACGTGCTGGAATCACCTTGTTCAATATAAAGCATTTTTAGTTTAGTTGAAATGGGAGAGCAGGCTCATAGCTGTCATATTCCAATATTCAACATTAGTTTTACACAATACATTAGAATCAAGAACTTCTCAGTTCTTGGTTCTTGGGTTACCCAACACTATTGTATGTGCAACTTATGTTGTAATGTACTTACTGATCATATCCATTAATGTTCTTCACATATTGTAAGCTTTATTGACCATTCATTTTGTTATTAGAAGCTGGAGACTAAATGCACCAAAAGAAGAAAAAAAAAGGTCACACACAACATTACATATTTAGGTATTGTTGAAGGTCTCCCTGAAAGCTTGTGCACCAACAGCAGAATCAGGTAAGCTTAAATAGTACGTTCTTCACTGAATATTTTCAAACAGTCTATGTATTATTCACGTAGATCATGTAGGTATTTCTGTTAATTCTCTTAGTTTGAAGAAGACAGTCAACATGTTGAACTTATTTTTGTTGTCAAATCTACAAAGTAAGTGTTTATCAGCATAGGTAAATGCACTAAAAAAGAAATACGACTCATAAGCCCCCCCCCCCTCCCCCATCCTCCTCCACCAAGTTGTTCCTCACACCGATACAGTTGATGGCAGGAAAAATTTACAGGAGCGTTGCTGCAGTGGCACCAGGGCAGCAGCAGTGCACTTTCACTAAGTGGCCCCACACTACAGCTGAATTTGCTGTGGCAGCACTGGCACTTGAAGACTTGTGCATTCTGTAGGAAATTATCCATTGTAGTCTGTCATAATTTCATGTTACCTGACAAAGAGCAGACCTTTCTATTACACTGGTAAACAGCATTTTCATCACAAAGGATGTGAATTATGTTTTTCATCATAGCTGAAGGTCACACATTAGAAAAAGAAATTAGTTTCTGCTGATCAGGGTCTGCTTTCTTGTGACATGTTATCCTCTTTGAAACCTGAGTTTCTCCTAGCATATACAATTTTAAAACAACTTACGGGAATTCAGCCAGGTAGTATTAACAGCGACTGCTGATATTTCGGCAGGAGCATATTCCGCCATTTTCAAGGTAAACTGCAATGGACAGGCGATGTACAGGAAAATTTAAAACCCTGGTTCTCGGACTATTGCAGGAAAGATAACACACTCACACAGGAGGCTGTTGGTCTTCCTCTCAACACTTTTTGTGGGGTCAGCATCAATTCTGCAATACGATGAGTCAGATAATAAACGTTGCATCTTTTGTACATAATCAGCATGTGTTGACATCCACCTACTTTTTATTCAATGGCCAGTATTACGAACAGACAGATGGAGTTGCGATAGGTAGTCCATTGTCTCCTGTGATCACAAATTTGTTCATGGAAGGCTTTGAGGAACGTGCATTGGAATCAGCGCCTTTGAAACCCACCTGTTTCATCAGATATGTTGATGATACCTTTGTTGTCTGGCCTCATGGTAGGGAGAATTGGAATGCCTTTCTAGAACATCTGAACTCGATCGACCTGAACATTTGTTTTACAATGGAGGTGGAAGAGTATGGTTGCCTTCCCTTTCTTGGCGTTTTTGTTAAGAGGAAGGATGATGCATCATTTGGACATGCAGTTTTCAGGAAACATACTCACACTGACTTGTATTTACAGGCTAATAGTTGTCACCATCCAGGTCAGCGTGAAGGGGTACTTCGTGCCTTGGTACTCAGGGCACATGTCATTTCCGACACTGAGACTTTGCCAGCTGAGTTGTCCCATTTGAAGCTACATTTCGCCAAAATGGTTATAGTGACAGACAGATTGAACGTACGTTGCACTATCGACCAACTGTGGATCGGGTGACTGATGATAATCTGAGTCAACATCTAAGTCTACTGCCTTTTTACCTTACGTAGGAAGCACTTCCAACAAGATCGGCCATATTTTATGGAAGTATGATGTGAAATGTGTTTTCCAACCTCCATCTAAAATAAGAGTGCTTTTGGGTTCCGTTAAGGATGATCTTGGTTTGTATAAGGCAAATGTGTATCACATTCTTTGTAGCTGTGGCATAACTTATATTGGTCAAACTTATCAGGACTGTGGAGGACAGATGTACTGAGCATAAACGGCACACACGAGTACAGCAGCCCAGTAGATCGGCCATTGCTGAACATTGCTTGGATACTGGTCACCCTATGTTATACAACAACACCGAGATATTGGCATGCATGTCCAGCTATTGTGACAGTGTTATTAAGGAGGCAGTTGAGATTAAATTAGGGAGCAACCTTGTAAACAAGAATGGAGGTCTTTGTTTAAACTTGTTTGGACTCCTGCTCTCTTCCTTGTCAAAATACAGAGGGACAGAGTCAATGTTACCTTACCTGCTAGTTCATAGTATCACTATTGATATTTCTGACTTTTGTCACCTTTGGTGGCACTAGTGTTCAGTGTGTGTGTTATCTTTCCTGCAATAATCCAAGAACCAAGGTTTTAAATTTGCCTGTACATCACCTGTCCGTTGCAGTTTGCCTTGAAAATGGTGGGGTGTGCTCCCGCCGAAATATCGGCAGTCACTGTTAATACCACCTGGCTGAATTCCCATAAGTTGTTTGAAAAATGTTATCCTCTATATACCAACATCCTGTAAAACACTATACTTCATTTATTGTGCTGGAACTTTAATTATTCAGCAGATGCTGCTGTTGAGAAACAGTAGCAGTCCTGAGAAGTCTCATACATGATTGCAGGTCGAAAATCCTTCCCCCAAAAATGATGGAAGTTTAGGAGCATTACTGACAAGCCATGCTCAGATCTCTTGTACTTGTGTAAATAGCACAAATTCTATTTTATATCAGTCAGAGCAGACTCTTAAATGAGACTCTTCAATGAAAAATAATCATCTTCCTGAATATGCTATTTGACATTTTACTCTGATTCACTGGCTAAAATGATCATGTCACAACAGAAGGTGCAACATCCTAATTTCAGATCAACTTTAAAGGCCTGTGACAATGAGTGACTGCTGGTAACAGTTATGCCTGAAAACATGACGAAGAGTGAAGATAAATACAGCTATTAAGATTCTGAAGGCAAAGAGGGACATATGCATGATGACCAAACATTTCAATACCTTTGCTGACCGTAGAGACATGTAAGACCACAATAACGGAAAATGGTTTATATAAACTGTATGGGCACTAGAACTAAAAGAATTAACTATAATAAAATATGGCTAAACCAAGAGAATGAATTTATTTATACAGAAGATGTTTCGGCCTCAGACTAGAAATGGTACTGGCAAACTTAAAACATTATCAATTAATACTGAAGATTTTTTAGAGGAAGAAGTTGGTGGGTGCACCATAAAAATTTAGAAAGAAACCTGTGCCAAAAATGTTTGTTCACACCACAGGTTTTCCTAGATTAGAAATGGCTTCATATTTTTTAAAGGTCGGTTTGCAAATATTTTTAACGTAGAATCTCATAAACTGCATTCAAAACAATCATGAATTATTATGAATCAACAATCTCCAAGAGCTCTTACAATCCTTAAATTTCTATTCCATTGCTTAGTCATGAGCTGAACTGATCCCATATAAATGGTCTCAATAAAAGGAACATATATTCCAAATTTTTAATATCACTAAGAGAAAGAGAAACCAATTTCTCTTTTCATATTAGATAACGCATGTATTTAACATTATAAAACTCATATGTAGTTACCCTTTCTTCAAACTGATGTTAATATATTACTACCAGGGACCAGTTACTACATGTTGTTTTGTGACTAAAGCTTTTACACTGCGAGCAACAAGATGAAATATCTATAATATATATATAACTTTCCATGATAAATGATGGACGCTCTCTGGAGCCTCGAGCACACTGCTGCTGTACTGTATTTAGTCTAGACTGGAAATACGTATGATTTTGCTTTCAGCTTTAAAATTAATTTTGATGTGTTTGCCACATTTCTCACACAACAATGTAAGGTAGCTGCGACTACATTTTTCAATGTGAATTCCACAAATAAGTTACTTAAATTCAAAACATCACAATAACTATATAATACTGCCATGTGCCAACATGAAACTATAAGATATGAAATTATTAATTTTTTTAACTGACAGTTTCTTAAAATCACTTGAACTTGAGAAGTGTTAAGCTGCACATATGCTTCATGAAAATACATACTGTGCTGTGGCACAGCTGAAAAGATGGTCTGCAGCAATTAGGTGGCAGTACATCAGAGAAAGCTATATTGCTGTGGTACAGCATTGTGTGCACAAATGCACCATTGTTAGCATCTGTGTGAGGAACAAGTTGGTGAAAGGGGGAAAGGGGGGAGGGGGGGGGGAAATAGTATGAGAGTATGAGATTTATTTATTTTTTAGTGCATGTACCTATACCGATAACCACTTACTTTGAAGATGTGATATCAAAAATAAGTCTTACATGTTGACTGTCCTCTTCAAAGTTGCAGAATTAATGGTAATATCCACATGAATAGTACGGACTATTAGGTGCATTGTGTGAAAAGATTCAGGTGTGATTCTAAATACTGTGTTGGTCATGGCACATTCTCTGCCATTTCAGTGACGGAATACTTCCTGACTCAGCGTTCCACCCCAAAAAGTAATGTTTGTTGTAAACATTATTTACATATTTGCACGAGTATGGTCAATTATTTCTCACTGCAACGAACTAACCTTTGCCCTATATATGAATTTACTTTGCCTTGTATTTATTTCAGCTATATACATATTGTAACACAATACTAATGAAAATGTCCAATATGTGATAGATCCTAATAAGTTTCTATGCTGGAAATTAAAAGCACACATGATCTACAAAAGTTGTTATCATGCAGATGGGGCATTTCTAATTGGCTATATTTCTTTTCAAAAAGTAAAATGAAAGAAAATTTTTGCATGACTCACAAATATTTTCTCAAAAGCGATGGTTTTCCTGCAGTAGCACGTAAGACTTGCTCTGAATGTGCCATTACAGCCAAATTAGCGAGATGGATACGCTCTGGTGTGGTGAGATCAAGTCCAGTTGTCTCTAACAGTAGATTTATGTAGCCAAGCAGTTCTGCAGAATGTCCTGCCACAGCAAACTTTAATACACTCTTCAGATGTCGACACTAAAAATCAGAATAAAGATGTTAGGAGCAAATCTGTGTAACTTAATGACCAATTTCTATATACTGATTAAGGAGCTGAAAATGTTTTTTCACATGACTGGCAGGGCACTAAACAAAATAGTATGAACCAGGTTACTTCTATTCAAATTACATTCTTAGAGAATAGCTGTAGCAGAAATGATGATACATTTCACCACCAACAAACAGGCATATTTCCTGACAAACTTAAACAAGCTGTAGTATGAGACAGATATAAGAAAAACAACCTCCAATTACAGGCACATGTCACTCCTTTTGATATTTCTGGAAGTGTTTGAAGAAGATGCCTATGACAGAAAACAGAATCATTGTCCTAGGCAGAGCCTGTTAACTGTCTCTCGATTTTGCTTTCACAAAGTCTCCTCACAGATAAATTCATACAGCACCTAACAAGAAAAATTATCTGTTTGTATATTCTGTGACGCAGTCAAAGCCTTTGATTATGTGGTACACAAAATTCCACTACGCAAACTAAAAAGTTACGGTATTAATGACATCTCTCTTGCACAGATGGAGCTTTAACTTCACATCAAATAAATGGGAGTCTCATCAACTGATTGTATCACAGGCATAGACACAAAGAAAGGCTGATATTGTTTCTAACAAAGGTAAAATTGTGCTAGTAGATGCTGACAAAATTTCAAATATAGTATACACATTAACAAGAGTGGGGCAAGATTAGAAAATTTGCCAGCTAAAAATATTTGAGGCATAGAGGAGAGGGGGCGGATAGGGGACATTGCCCCAAATGAGAAGGAAAACATTTCTAATTGAAGGTACCTGGAGACACCACTTTGAAGTTAGATTCTTCATTAAGTCAGACATTTTGAATATGCATTAAGTTGAATTAACTTTTTCATATTAAACTGAGAGGCAAATGTGAGTTAATGCACCAGAATAAAAAAAATATGAAGTGTGTGGTTATCTTGTGTGCTTAGATGAACATTGTACCACTCAAAAGCATACATATTGTTTGGTAACTTTCCAGAATGAATTAAGTGGCATAGCTATTAGCCTATAACAACATCTCTTCCATAATTTCAATGAACATGAAAGCCAAAAGCAAGTCTAAAGAAGTAAAGGACTTAAAATAATTTTCGAATAAGACATTACCTAGAGAATTAATATTTTATGATTTCCCCAAGTGCCTTTTACATAATGTTACTGTAATTTCTTCTACTTACTGTTGCTTTCATTATTATTATTATTATTATTATTATTATTTCTTTCCTTTCTCAGACATTATGTCTGGTTAAAAATGGAAAGTGACGCGGACCTTATATATATATAAAAACAAAGATGAGGTGACTTACCGAACAAAAGCGCTGGCAGGTCGATAGACACACAAACAAACACAAACATACACACAAAATTCAAGCTTTCGCAACAAACTGTTGCCTCATCAGGAAAGAGGGAAGGAGAGGGGAAGACGAAAGGAAGTGAGTTTTAAGGGAGAGGGTAAGGAGTCATTCCAATCCCGGGAGCGGAAAGACTTACCTTAGGGGGAAAAAAGGACAGGTATACACTCGCACACACGCACATATCCATCCACACATGTGTGGATGTGTGGATGGATATGTGCGTGTGTGCGAGTGTATACCTGTCTTTTTTCCCCCTAAGGTAAGTCTTTCCGCTCCCGGGATTGGAATGACTCCTTACCCTCTCCCTTAAAACCCACTTCCTTTCGTCTTCCCCTCTCCTTCCCTCTTTCCTGATGAGGCAACAGTTTGTTGCGAAAGCTTGAATTTTGTGTGTATGTTTGTGTTTGTTTGTGTGTCTATCGACCTGCCAGCGCTTTCGTTCGGTAAGTCACCTCATCTTTGTTTTTATATATAATTTTTCCCATGTGGAATGTTTCCTTCTATTATATTGATAAAAACAAAGATGATGTGACTTACCATATGAAAGCGCTGGCAGGTCGATAGAAACACAAACAGACACATACATACACACAAAATTCACGCTTTCGCAACAAACTGTTGCCTCATCAGGAAAGAGGGAAGGAGAGGGAAAGATGAAATGATGTGGGTTTTAAGGGAGAGGGTAAGGAGTCATTCCAATCCCGGGACACTGTCTGCCTGTGTCCATTCATGCGAATGGACAGTTTGTTGCTCGTCATTCCCACACAGAATGCGTCACAGTGTAGGCAGGTCAGTTGGTAAATCAAGTGGGTGCTTTCACACGTGGCTCTGCCTTTGATCGTGTACACCTTCCGGGTTACAGGACTGGAGTAGGTGGTTGGTTCCATCAGATTCACCTGGTCCTACTCCAAATCCCATGCCACTTTCCTTGACGTTGACCTCCACCTGTCCAATGGCCAGCTTCACACGTCCGTCCACATCAAACCCACCAACAAGCAACAGTACCTCCATTATGACAGCTGCCACCCATTCCACATCAAACGGTCCCTTCCCTACAGCCTAGGTCTTCGTGGCAAACGAATCTGCTCCAGTCCGGAATCCCTGAACCATTACACCAACAACCTGACAACAGCTTTCGCGTCCCGCAACTACCCTCCCGACCTGGTACAGAAGCAAATAACCAGAGCCACTTCCTCATCCTCTCAAACCCAGAACCTCCCACAGAAGAACCACAAAAGTGCCCCACTTGTGACAGGATACTTTCCAGGACTGGATCAGAGTCTGAATGTGGCTCTCCAGCAGGGATACGACTTCCTCAAATCCTGCCCTGAAATGAGATCCATCCTTCATGAAATCCTCCCCACTCACACCAAGAGTGTCTTTCCGCCGTCCACCTAACCTTCGTAACCTCTTAGTTCATCTCTATGAAATCCCCAAACCACCTTCCCTACCCTCTGGCTCCTACCCTTGTAACCGCCCCCGGTGTAAAACCTGTCCCATGCACCCTCCCACCACCACCTACTCCAGTCCTGTAACCCAGAAGGTGTACACGATCAAAGGCAGAGCCATGTGTGAAAGCACCTATGTGATTTACCAACTGACCTGCCTACACTGTGACACATTCTATGTGGGAATGACCAGCAACAAACTGTCCATTCGCATGAATGGACACAGGCAGACAGTGTTTGTTGGTAATGAGGATCACCCTGTGGCTAAACATGCCTTGGTGCACGGCCAGCACATCTTGGCACAGTTTACACCGTCCGGGTTATCTGGATACTTTCCACTAACACCAACCTAACTGAACTCCGGAGATGGGAACTTGTTCTTCAATACATCCTCTCTTCCCGTTATCCACCAGGCCTCAGTCTCCACTAATTTCAAGTTGCCGCCACTCATACCTCACCTGTCATTCAACAACATCTTTGCCTCTGCACTTCCACCTCGACCGACATCTCTGCCCAAACTCTTTGCCTTTGAATATGTCTGCTTGTGTCTGTATATGTGTGGATGGATATGTGTGTGTGTGTGCGCGAGTGTATACCCGTCCATTTTTCCCCTAAGGTAAGTCTTTCCGCTCCTGGGATTGGAATGACTCCTTACCCTCTCCCTTAAAACTCACATCCTTTCGTCTTTCCCATCTACATCTACATGACTGCTCTGCAATTCACATTTAAGTGCTTGGCAGAGGGTTCATCGAACCACAATCATACTATCTCTCTACCATTCCATTCCCAAAAAGCGCGTGGGGAAAATGAACACCTAAACCTTTCTGTTCGAGCTCTGATTTCTCATATTTTATTTTGATGATCATTCCTACCTATGTAGGTTGGGCTCAACAAAATATTTTCGCATTCGGAAGAGAAAGTTGGTGACTGAAATTTCGTAAATAGATCTCGCCATGATGAAAAACGTCTTTGCTTTAATGACTTCTATCCCAATTCGCGTATCATATCTGCCACACTCTCTCCCCTATTACGTGACAATACAAAACGAGCTGCCCTTTTTTGCACCCTTTCAATGTCCTCCGTCAATCCCACCTGGTAAGGATCCCACACTGCACAGCAATATTCTAACAGAGGACGAACGAGTGTAGTGTAAGCTCTCTCTTTAGTGGACTTGTTGCATCTTCTAAGTGTCCTGCCAATGAAACGCAACCTTTGGCTCACCTTCCCCACAATATTATCTATGTGGTCTTTCCAACTGAAGTTGTTTGTAATTTTTACATCCACGTACTTAGTTGCATTGACAGCCTTGAGAATTGTACTATTTATCGAGTAATCGAATTCCAACGGATTTCTTTTGGAACTCATGTGGATCACCTCACACTTTTCGTTATTGAGCGTCAACTGTCACCTGCCACACCATACAGCAATCTTTTCTAAATCGCTTTGCAACTGATACTGGTCTTCGGATGACCTTACTAGACGGTAAATTACAGCATCATCTGCGAACAACCTAAGAGAACTGCTGAGATTGTCACCCAGGTCATTTATATAGATCAGGAACAGCAGAGGTCCCAGGACGCTTCCCTGGGGAACACCTGATATCACTTCAGTTTTACTCGATGATTTGCCGTCTATTACTACGAACTGCGACCTTCCTGACAGGAATCACGAATCCAGTCGCACAACTGAGACGATACCCCATAGGCCTGCAGCTTGATTAGAAGCCGCTTGTGAGGAACGGTGTCAAAAGCTTTCTGGAAATCTAGAAATATGGAATCAACTTGAGATCCCCTGTCAATAGCGGCCATTACTTCGTGCGAATAAAGAGCTAGCTGTGTTGCACAAGAACGATGTTTTCTGAAACCATGCTGATTACGTATCAATAGATCGTTCCCTTCGAGGTGATTCATAATGTTTGAATACAGTATATGCTCCAAAACCCTACTGCAAACCGACGTCAATGATATAGGTCCGTAGTTCGATGGATTACTCCTACTACCCTTCTTAGACACTGGTGCGACCTGCGCAATTTTCCAATCTGTAGGTACAGATCTATCGGTGAGCGAGCGGTTGTATATGATTGCTAAGTAGGGAGCTATTGTATCAGCGTAATCTGAAAGGAACCTAATCGGTATACAATCTGGGCCTGAAGACTTGCCCGTATCAAGCGATTGGAGTTGCTTCGCAATCCCTAAGGTATCTACTTCTAAGAAACTCATGGTGGTGGCTGTTCGTGTTTCAAATTCTGGAATATTCCATTCGTCTTCCCTGGTGAAGGAATTTTGGAAAACTGCGTTCAATAACTCCGCTTTAGCGGCACAGTCGTCAGTAACAGTACCATCGGCACTGCGCAGTGAAGGTATTGACTGCGTCTTGCTGCTTGTGTACTTTACATACGACCAGAATTTCTTCGGATTTTCTACCAAATTTCGAGACAATGTTTCGTTGTGGAACCTATTAAAGGCATCTCGCATTGAAGTCCATGCCAAATTTTGCGCGTCTGTCAATTTTAGCCAATCTTCGGGATTTCGCGTTCTTCTGAACTTCACATGCTTTCTCCGTTGCCTCTGCAACAGCGTTCGGACCTGTTTTGTGTACCACGGGGGATCAGTTCCATCTCTTACCAATTTATGAGGTATGAATCTCTCAATTGCTGTTGCTACTATATATCTGAATTTGAGCCAGATCTCGTCTACATTTGCATAGTCAGTTACGAAGGAATGGAGATTGTCTCTTAGGAAGGCTTCTAGTGACACTTTATCCGTTTTTTTAAATAAAATTATTTTGCGTTTGTTTCCGGTGGATTTGGAAGAAACGGTATTGAGCCTAGCTACAACGACCTTGTGATCACTAATCCCTGTATCAGTCATGATGTTCTCTATCAGCTCTGGATTGTTTGTGGCTAACAGGTCAAGTGTGTTTTCGCAACCATTTACAATTCGCGTGGGTTCGTGGACTAACTGCTTGAAATAATTTTCGGAGAAAGCATTTAGGACAACCTCGGAAGATGCTTTCTGCCTACCACCGGTTTTGAACAAGTATTTTTGCCAACATATCGAGGGAAGGTTGAAGTCCCCATCAACTATAACCGTATGATAGGGGTATTTATTTGTTACAAGACTCAAATTTTCTCTGAACTGTTCAGCAACTATATCATTGGAGTCTGAGGGTTGGTAGAAGGAGCCAATTATTAACTTAGTTCTGCTGTTTAGTATAACCTCCACCCACCCCGATTAGCATGGAGTATCTACTTCGACTTCACTACAAGATAAACCACTACTGACAGACACAAACACTCCACCACCAATTCTGCCTAAACTATCTTTCCTGAACACCGTCTGAGACTTCGTAAAAATTTCTGCAGAACTTATTTCAGGCTTTAGCCAGCATTCTGTACCTATAACAATTTCAGCTTCTGCGCTTTCTATTAGCGCTTGAAGCTCAGGGACTTTCCCAGCACAACTACAACAATTTACAACTACAATTCCGACTGTTCCTTGATCCAAGCACATCCTATATTTGCCATGCACCCTTTGAGATTGCAGCCCATTCCATACTTTCCCGAGGCCTTCTAACCTAAAAAACTGCCCAGTCCACGCCACACAGCCTCCGCTACCCGTGTAGCCGCCAGTTGAGTGTAGCGAACTCCTGACCTATTCAGCGGAACCCGAAACCCCACCACCCTAAGGCGCAAGTCAAGGAATCTGCAGCCAACATGGTTGCAAAACTGTCTGAGCCTCTGATTCAGACCCTCCACTCGGCTCTGCACCAAAGGTCCGCAGTCGGTTCTGTCAACGATGCTGCAGATGGTGAGCTCTGCCATCATCTCGTAAGCAAGACTGGCAGCCTTCACCAAATCAGACAGCTGCTGGAATCCAGAGAGAATTTCCTCAGATCCAAAGCGACACACGTTATTAGTGCCAACATGTGCCACCACCTGCAGCTGGCTGCACCCTGTGCTCTTCATGGCTTCCGGAAGGACCCTTTCCGCATCAGGAATGACTCCACCCGGAATGCACACGGAGTGCACACTGGATTTCTTCCCCTCCTTAGCCACCATATCCCTAAGGGCCCCCATTACCCGCCTAACATTGGAGCTCCCAACTACCAATAAGCCCACCCTCTGTGACTGCCCGGACCTTGAAGGCTGAGAATCATCCTCTGAAACAGGGCAGGCAGCTGCATCTGGCTCAGCCAGAGACAGTGCCTGAAACCTGTTTGTCAGGCGCACCGGGGAGGCTTTCTGATCACGCCACGCCTTGGAACGACCTCCCAATCAACCACAGGCGAGGGCTCAGCCCCACTGCGGGCAGCAACCGGGGCAACCACAGCGGCAGACCGATCTGGGGACAGACGGGAAGAGGTTGACATCCCCGTGATGCCCAAGTCCGGCTACCCACAGTGGTGCCCATTGGCATCCTTCCCTTTTTCCTGACGAAGCAACCGTTGGTTGCGAAAGCTAGAATTTTGTGTGTATGTTTGTGTGTCTATCAACATGCCAGCGCTTTCGTTTGGTAAGTCACATCATCTTTGTTTTTTTTATATATAAAAAAAATGACTGCCACACCAACTCGTATATCATATCCAGGGCATTCTCTCCCTTATTTCAAAATACAAAAAGAGCCGCCCTTCTTTGAACTTAGAGGTGGCACACAAGTGTAGTATAGGTGGTCTCTTCAGAGGTCCTCCTGAAGGCTTCTAAGCGATCTGGCAATAAAACGTATGATTCAGTTCACCTTCCCCACAAAATTATTTATGTGATTATTCCAATTTAAGTTGTTTTTAACTGTAATCCCTAGGTATTTAGGTGAGCAGAAGGCCTTTAGATTTGTGTGATTTCTCATGCAACCAGTAAAGAAAAAGACAGAAAGGGGTATTTATATCTTGATAATCAACACTACATTCAGTTAAAAATTATGAGTATACTCAGCCTTTACATCTAAGAGTTTATCCTTTTTAATTTCAAATGAATATTTTTCAAACACACCAAATAAAATAAACTTTTCATAACTACAACACAAACAGCATCTGCAACATCCAAGTGACTTAGTATTTTATCAAAAACATGTCCACACATAACAACTGAATTATTCAATTGCCTAGCTACTCAAACACCACATAAACTGTATTTAAAAATAAACTTAATTTTTGAAAATAAACTTAATTTTCTCTCAGTAAAAAAATCTTAAACAATGAAACATAACATTGGTAGATAATACCACAAATATTCAGCAGCACACATAACACTTGTCATTTCAAGAAAGAACACAACGAACATCAATTTCACTACAAATTCTCCGATGATAGAAATGTGAGATTTCCAAATAATCCCAAGAGTCAACTGACTAAGTGCAGAATTGACTTTTATTCTGAGAGGTACAATTGGTGACTTATTTACTTCATTCTTAAATAATAGACATCTTTCAAACAATGGAAAATCAAGGATGCAATGTAACAATATTAAAAAAAAAAGAATAGTTGCAGAGATGCTGAGTCACAGATAGGCACAACAAAAAAACTGTCAGAAAGTGAAATTTCGGCCAATAAGGCCTTTGTAGAAAATACACAAAACACACACACACACACACACACACACACACACACACACACACACAATCACCACAGTCTCTGGCAATAAATTTTATTAGCTTGCAAATTATGAGTCTAGTGTAAATCATTTCCCTCCTCCTCTCCTAACACATAAAGGACCTCTCAGCTTATACTGATGAAGTTAAAGCAGATCTATAGATGCAGATGTACACAGTTATCATCTTTACCAGAAACCCTCCACAGGAAGAGGAGGTAAACAAGAAATCCTGAAAATTATTTTCAAACAATGGAAAATCCATGATGGAATTTAATGGCCAAAAGCTTTATTTGAGACAGTCTTTTTGTTGCGCCTATCTGTGACTTAGCCATCTCTTCTATATATTGAAAATTATTTTCTTGAGATCTGAAACCAGGTTGTCATTTGAAAAAATTAATAATAGATGTATTGCCATATCTAGGTGTCCAGCAGGGACAGCAACCAACAATACTGCCATTAACTGGTGCAATTAGCAAATGATCACTTTAGGACTGGCAGCCATTAACCCTGTGGAGCACATGTCCACTGTAATGGACAACTGTTAATGGTGCTTTGGCATTTTACATCAGTCCTGAGATTGCAAATTCACACAGTCCACTCCAGTGGACACTCCCTGCTGATGCTATGATTTCATGCACTTGCAGCCTCGGAACTGATTGAGAATGCCACAAAAGTGACCATTAACATCTGTCCACTGCAGTGTGATGCATACTGCTGAGTTCTTTGGCTACTGATTCACATCATCAATAGTAGCAGCATTAGCTTCATGATTAAGAGGGCAGGCGAGGTCGCAAGGAGACGGTTTTAAGGAGGAGTATGGTGCATGATAAGGAGAGGAGAGAGAAAAGGGAGTAGTGGATGAGTCAGTACACAACATGACATGCCTTAGTGGCGCCGCATGTGGACCCCTGGAGGGCACATGTGAACCAGAGTTGAATGCAGCAGGGCCTGGCACAATGCTGTTTAGTGAGAACAGAAAAAGCTACTGCAGCTGGCATCCTGAAAGTCCAGCAGTGCAGAGTGGGAACTACTACTCCTAGATTTATGGTAACATCGTCAAGGATCATTCCTGAAGAATACGTCAGCTATTTTTTGGTAAAACTAACATTGTCATATGCTGAATGGCTCAGATTGTGTGAAATCTTGCTTGGGTTTTGCTAAAAATGTGGCAGTCTCAGGGTAAGATCCTGAGCCTTCTCTTAGTGGGCAGATGTAAAACATTGTGACTAAAATTAACAGGCATTGTACATATGGGCTAGTGCTGTTTTGTACTGATTAGCCATTTCCTATGTACTTATTGTGTGCTCAAAAACATCCAAAATGGCGGGTGGTTAAATGCTGTTAAAACTGTCTGTTGTGTGGTTGTTGTGGTGACAGTGGCTGTTATTTCTAAAATTTTTTGAGTTAAATGTTTGGGAGCAACATAGGCTGGTGAACTATTTTAGCAACAGAAATTTTGCATATGAGCTATTGGTAGATATGTGAGTGGCTAGAGCTGCCTAGTTGAAATATTCTCTGTTATTATACTTACGGCCATATTTAACATGTTCTGGAAGTACTACCATATGTGTTGTTTTAGAGTAATTTGTGGCATTAAAGTGGTTTATGTCTAGCCTTCAATCACACCTCTATGTTTAAATTGTTATCACTGATTACTTTTAAAACCTTCCACCTGTTATGTTTCAGGATTTGAGGGCTTATCCATTGATAAGCCGTAACCTTATGTTTGATTAAGTGTCATTTAGCTAATGTCCATATCATTTTATGTCAGTGGTTGGACTTATGTGTAATGGGGTGTGTCATCAGCGCTGAAGGCTCCGATTAATGCAAGCGTTGTTTCCATGTGCTGTGTCGATCTATGTTTGAGGATCTCCTGTTAAAAGTTTAGCTTCACTAGTGATTTAAATTGAAAGACCCAAGCACCTGTCATTCCTCAGGAAAATTGTTAATCTGCTTAGTTTAGTGGTGGCTAGAGCCTTAAAGCTGTTTAAAAAAAATTTTTGGGTGTTATGTGTGGTGAAGGGCCAGATTAAAAAAAAAATAAAAAATAAAAAATAAAAAAAAGGTGTATTCCTGAAGTTAAAACAGCTAGTGCCAATTCAAATTGGTAAAGTCACTGGAGAATTTAAAGACAGCTAAGTGCTGATTTAAACTTAAAATGTAATCTGTTTGTGTAAGCTGCTTGTGTAGTTTGAAAATTTAAATGGCTAGTGGAAATTCAAATTGATAAATTCACGTTAGAATTTAAAGATGGCTGAGCACTGAGTCAGACTTAACATTTAATCTGTTTCTGTAAGCTGCTTGTGCAGTTTGAAAATCTGAACAGCTAGTGCTGATTCAAATTGATTCAAAGGCGGCTAAGTGCCAAGTTAAACTTCATGTTTTGATTGTGCAATCTTCAGAACAATGGTAAATTCATCTTATATTATACTGTTTGTTGTTGAAAATTTAAGGGGCTACTACCACTTCAAGTAGGGAAGTCGAGTTAAATTTTTTAAGGTAGCTACACACCAATTCAAATTTTAGTATTTTGAGTGTTATGTACGGTTTATGTGGTTACTCTTATAGAGTAGCTAGTGCCAATTGGAAGCGAGAATTATAAATGATCCTTTTAGGTGACACAGCTGAGAACTGTGGGGAATATTAAAGTCATTGTCTTTTAATTATTTAGTAACAGAAGGCCATCTGAACCTGGATTACTTGTTAGCTTGTATTACTTGTTTAAGCTGGTTGAAACTGAAGAACTATGATTGGTAAGGTCTTGCTGAATTAAATTGAAAACTGGAAAGTGTTATTATGTAATGTGGCTAATGCCAACTGTATGCAGTTTTTCTTAATAACTGTGCACATTGCTCAAGTGCCGAAGTACTATTTTGTCAATAAAGTAAATTTAATTTTTGGTACTTAATACATTTCACTCCAGGACCCTTGTGTCCTAGCTACCCCTGCTCCAAAGGATATCCCCTTTCCTTGTTTCCATGGTAGGACCAATGGGGAGATTCATAGTGGACACGTGCGCCAAAGGGTTCATATCTCTTCATCCCACTCCTATAACTCATATCTGGAAACACACACTAGAGACACATCATCTGGTGCTCTATCTCCAACATAAGTTTGTTGTGGTTGCAGACAGTCTCCTTCTTCTTCCTCTTCTTCTTCTTCTTCTTCTTCTTAATCAAATAAAGTGCAAGTTCCCATGCCTTACTAAGATTGTAGCCTCTTCACAATTGATCACCTAGTCCCTTACTTTAATCTTGGTGGATCCTTTAACAACATGGTTCTAGTATTTTGACATCTATGTCAGAACTTTAGTGCAATCGTACATCATTTCTTGTAATTCTGTTACAGAGTGTAATGTGACTGTTGCCTTTTTGGGTTACAGTACTCAGGTATGCCACTGGCTTTTGCTGCAGTTATCCACAATATGAATCACCAGCACTGTGTTTATCATGCCACATTGGCAGAGTTATTTTTCAAGAGAATGGGCTTTCATTGTGCAAGACTATCCTTGACAATATCAGATAGAGCTCATGTATTACCTGGTGCATAGAAAATAGTCTTTACATAGTGTTTTCTGATAATTCTCCTACTTTCACGAAAATCCACTGCATACGAAACCTCAAAATTCAAGCATATCTCTGAACATCTACCATTAGATGCTTCCTGCAAGGTAGTCATCATTCTCACAGACAGACCAAAGGGACATTATGATTTCATTTCTTATAAGACGACTCAATTTTACACCCTCTACTAAACCTGCACCTATTACAAACTTTTTTTAATGCTGTACAACAGGTATTTATTTGACTTTCACCTAATTCAGATGAAGTACGAAGTCTGTTCAAAAAATTCTGGAAAATTTATAATTTTGTGCCAATGGTGTATTGGAGCGAAATGCAGTTGGCACTCCTGCATATGCCTGTGTTTAATGTGTAACATCTGGAAATTTCACTGTAGTATGTCTGTTAGTTATTGTTCAGTGCTGTATTGAGTAGTGTTGTGTTGCACAGTTTGTGAATTTTGAGATTATAGAGTTAGAGGAGCAACACTTCTGCATTAAAGTTTGCAGGAAATTTTTGAAAAACTTTACAGAGACACACTGAATGATGCAGGAAGTCTACGGTGATGAGTGCTTAACCCATATTCATTGTTACAAATGGTTCACATGGTTTAAAAATGGCTGGATGGAAGTTAAAGATGATCTTTATTTAGGACACCCTTCAACGTCTACCAGACACCCTTCAATGTCTACCAGAGATGCTCATGGCAGGAACATCAACAAAATTGTGCATGCCAATTGAAGACTGACTGTCCGAGAGATTGCAGAAGAATGTAACATTTCAGTTGGATCTGGATCATGTCATGAAATCCTGACACAGCATCTTGGAACGCATCATACTGCTGCCAAGTTTGTCCCACGACTCATGAGTGAAGACTAGAAAGGTCTTTGCCCTCCCAATCTGTTAAGAGATTTTGGGTCGCACAAATGAGAATGAGATGTTCCTCAACAGAATCATAATTGGTGATGAGACGAGGATCTACGGTTATGATGCTGGGGCTAAGGTTCAGTATTCACAATGGGTCAGGAAAGGTTCTCCAAGACCAAAAAAGGCTTGTCAGGTCAGGTAAAATGTCACAGCTATGCTGATAATTTTCTTTGACTTTGAAGGATTAGTTCATCATGAATTTGTGCCACAGGGACAAACTGTTAATCAATGGTACTATAGGACATATTGCGATGACTGAGAAAAGAACAGCCTGAAATGTGGTGAGACAATTTGTGGCTCTTGCATCATGAAGAAGCACTTACACATGCATCCCTGTCGGTGTGCGACTATTGCACAAAAAACAAAATCACTGTGCTCCCTCATCCTCTGTACTCTACAGACCTCGTCACTGCAGACATTTTTTTTTATTTCTGAAGTTGAAAGCCCATTTGAAAGGATGAAGATTTGTAACGATAGACAAGATGAAAGAAAATTCATACATGACACTTTGTGCAATCCAGCAAGAGACCTACGAAGACTGCTTACGGAAGTGGAAAAGGCATTGAGAGCGATGTATCAGTTGTTGAGGAGAGTATTTCAAAGGAGACCATTGACAATAAGTAAAAGATAAGCATAGAAAAATTTTGTGGACAAAGTTCCAGAATTTTTTGAACAGACCTCTTACATCAAATAACATGATGTGCATCTAATTCAGCTGCAGAAGTACATCAAGTACGATACATGCTCTAACATGTATCTCTAAGAGGTAAAGGGCTGTCATCCTTGAGAACCAGGCATAGTGCAATAACCTGCCAACAAAGGCAATGAAACCGTCTTACCCCACAAGAATTACATTGAGAAAATAGCAGTATCTGCTAGAAAACAGTGATCATTGAAAGACTGACATGCATTGTACCAAGAAAGTGGAGAGGATAACCATGGTGCTTCCCAAAGATTCAGACTTACCAGATGAAGTGGTTAAGAAGCTAAAAACACGAACACCAATTCTGCAAAGACTTGAGCATCCTCATGTTCAAAATGCAGAGGTATCATTACATCACTGTTAGCAACATTGTAGCCCAAACATACTTCCTTGCTAAGTACCTGATGGACACACTTAGCCCAGGTTTGGAAATATCAGATCATATTAGTAATTCTGGATTTTGTGCAATACTTCAAAATGTTAGGTTAAAGAGCTCCGACATTATTGCTAGCTTTGGTTTCATAACTTTCTCAGTAAGTTTCTTTACAGCAAGCCTTGGAACATCTTTGGAACTTATTAAACAGAAATTCAACTTGGGAGACCTCTAACATCTTTACAGACGGCTGAAAGCGACTTGTTCTTTCTGTTACTCTGACAACACATTCATAATATGGCCACATGGAAGAGAGAAGCAGAGTGAATTCCATAATCTGAACATCAACCTTATCAGGGAACTTAAAGTCAATGGTGTGAGCCCCTTTCTGGATGTCCTGGCAAAACAGGGAGCATATGGTACACTGAGTGACAAGCGGGTACCAGAAGAAGTTGCACAATGACTTGTACTTATACGGTCCTACTGCCACTATGCAGCACAGAGGAAAAGCATGTAATGACACAAAATTATTTTTATTGGATATTTGTAATATCCCGGACAAATAAGTTTGCTCTCTCAAAAAAATCGATTATAGCGGAGTGAGGTCTGCATAATGAAATGAAAGCTATATTTCTTGTTTACTGTAACAAAAAATATTAGATACTGTTTTTGTTTCTCGATTATGTTCCAGAATTTCAGAGCAATGAGATGCAGCAATGCAATGTGACAGTGTGTCTCACAAGTTTGTACAGCATGCGGCTGTTGCAGAGTTTCTAGCACTCCGTCCAATACATCTTTGAGATCCACATGCTTCACAATGATTACATTTATTAAAATTTGAGAAAGGATTACTCTGCATAAAAAAGATTGTTTTTTTTTATATGATTTCTGCTCAGGACTTCAGTCTGATCAGACAAGTTAAAACTACCAATTAATGAATAAATGAGTCTAGTTTTCATGAAAGATATCAAGTAATTTGAAATACATCCAAATATTTCCTTCACAAAGACAAAAGAAATAGAGAATAAAAATAATTAACAATGGACAGAGGACCGTTGCAAGTAGTTTACACAACTTGATGAACATTTGGCACTCTTTGGTTTGGGAATAAGTGTGCTTTATGGAGAATTTTTTTTATATTAAGCAAGAGAAAAGCCAGTTGGTTGAACTGAGACCAACTGAGCACTAATTGAAATAAGAATAAATAAATGATAATCTACGTTTTGATGATCTGGTGTCTGAGTGCACACTAAGAGGCAGACAATTTCTTAATCAATGGCAGTTTGGCAATAAAGCAGGTGTGGTCAGATGTTTTTGTCCACAGCAGTTGACATAAAGTGAGTTGCAGCTGCACAGCCGAATGATTAGCTGTAATATTTTTCGTAAGTGTAAAATTTGGAGCACACCTGAAAAACATGGATGGCCCTTGCTTAATCACTTGCAATCTAAATTTATTACTCTTGGTAACTTCTGTATCAATGGCCTTACATACTGTTGGCCGAGAATGCTAAATCTCCTCCCTATACCATGGCATCTCTCTTTGTCACACAATGCTGTTGCACATGCAGCTGCACGATGACTGACTCCGCCTTTCCAGATTCGTTACACACATAGCCTTGTCGCGGCCTTCAGCCTTATCAACTTCCAGCTGCATTAAAATCACTAACAGTATCTGTTAATGTTGAAGGGAAGCCAGATATGGATATCACCCACCGTGGTCTTGTTATATTTGTCTCAAATGAGTTGGCAATTGGCGATGAAGCTCTACTGAGCAGGTTGCAAATTCTATATGCTGATTTTCATATTCGTCATTGCCAGGTCGATGGTCTGATCAACGCTGAAGCCTTGTCTGAGGAGTGCTTGCCTGATACTTTGGCTACATAGGTTGAAGACTTGGACCCAAATATGTCGTATGATCATGTGAGATGGACCTCCATTAAGGAAGATAAGCAAAGGACGACTCGTTCATTGTTGTGTGAGGCATCTCATGGGACAAATACCTACGACAGTAACGCCAATGCATCGATTATTGATGGAGTTCCATCATAATGTTTGGCAACTTTTAAATATACATATGGGAACAATGAACATCAATTAATTAAAATACCAACAATTAATGCTACTGTCATAGTTGAAGCTGGACTTCTGCTAGTCATGAACAGGTCAACAAATATATCGAGGTGTGATACTGCTGTTATAGCAACAGAGTAGGTGGGTGAACTGTTTTGATGCAGTAATAAAACCACTAGCACTGACAACTGTAGAGCTGATGTGTGTGAAGTGTGTTGTGAGTAGAGGAATTTATTCACTGGGGTGATCATTTGTACTGTGAATGACAATGATGACAGTTACTACTGACAATAATATGATTACTACATGGCTACAATTAATTCAGCAAATTAAATGAAAGGGTCAAGGAAATGGAAAATGTAATGGATGAAAAATTCAACAAAAGGATGTCAGGCTGAGACATTTAGCGCACAAACATGTGGAAGGATGTTCCAGTTAGATAGTAGAGCAGACTAGAGGTATATGAATTTGCACAAATTATCAGGGACACTGAGAAAAAGGAGAAATGGCTCTGAGCACTATGGGACTTAACATCCATGGTCATCAGTCCCCTAGAAATTAGAACTACTTAAACCTAACTAACCTAAAGACATCGCACAACACCCAGTCATCACGAGGCAGAGAAAATCCCTGACCCCGCCGGGAATCGAACCCGGGCACGGGAAGCGAGAACGCTACCGCACGACCACGAGCTGCGGACAGGGACACTGAGAAAATGGTAGCAAATGGATTAGAAATGGTAGAGGACTTAGAGCCAAAGATAGCTCAAAAGAAATTTGGGATGGCTAGGCAACTAACAAGGTGAGTGATCAGGTAGATCACATTCAGCAGAAGATGAATGACATTGAGGGGAATGTTGCTAAGTGTATGAATGAGGTTGTTAAACTGAAAGAATATTTTTTATATAAATTGTGATCACTCAAGGGAATGATGGAGGAACTAGATGTCAATGAAGAAAGACTACATAAGAAGAATTAAAGAATTTAATAGTAGGTTAAACAGTAAAAGTCAGCCAGTCTGCACTTGGGACTAAACTGTCAGAAAAGGCGGAATCTTATAAGAGTTATTTACGGAGTATAAAATAGGACTTACAAAAAATTATTCCATATTAGAAGTTACCAATGCTAACTACCGTGGGGAACTGGGATACAGAGCACAAGAGCGTCAACATACTATTAAGTGTAGGGAGAACGTTATTTTGAGAATAGGAGAAATCTGTGCCATCGCTTTATGGTGTTCAAACATAAATGTGATGCATACCCAGTCGTATTTTTGAAAGCATTTAAGTGTTATTACCTGAAACATGGGTGGATAAACAACAAATAAGATTTGTGTCGAGTCGCTTGTAATGAGAAGCAGGCCATTGGGCAATGTAACACACGTGTGATTATTGGAACTTGATTTGACTTAACTTTTAAGAGTAAATACTGGTCAGATGGAGCTCAAAAGAAACTGACATTGGAATTGTTGAGCCCTACTTCTGATGGTACTTCTTGGAGAGGATAAAAGATTTTGTTGAGTAGTATTCTAATAAAGCAGTGTTTAGGTGAACTGATAACATAAGATTATTTAGCAAAAATGTTAACTGCCGTATCATCCTCACAAACAGAAGAAAAGTTAGTGTGGCACGATTGGACAAAAATTAATTGATTTTTTTTATTTTCTGGAACAAATGGATGTTCTAGTGAGAATGGGAAGGAGTAGTGCACCAATCATAGAAGGCTGGACCCTCACAGAAATGAGAACAACTTAAGAAAACACGGTAGGGAACAATGAGGCGAATCAATGAAAGGAGGAATGTTAATGGCAGATGGAAGAGTAGGAACCAGTCAAGTGGACAGAGGTTGGAAAACCAGAACGGCAATAGGAGAGCAATGGAGAAAAACTAGCATGCCTCAGGTCTGGGATCCAACTATCAGAGGACTCAGAACCAGGGCCCACAACAGTTGATATGAGATAATATGACTTCAAAATTTTTAGTAAGAGAGGGCAGGCATATCTTCCATTGGAATAGAGGCAGAAAGAAAGATGCGATTCATAATAGTAAGATGATTGGAGAAATCGCCATTAATGCCCAAAATAAAGAGATGGAAAAAATCTGGGAAACTGGAATAGTATCTGGTGAATGGAAAAAAGCACTGATTCACCTTCAATTCAAAAAGGGTAATAGAGCTGACATTAAGAAATATTGTGGCATTTCCATCATACCTCAAGCTTATAAGGTACTCTCCAAACCACTGCGGCTTATGCTGGATGAGCAAGTCCATCATCAACTTGGTGAATATGAAATGAATTCAGGAAAGACAGATCGTGGTTGAGCAGATTTGGAGCCTGAAAAGAGTTTTGGAAAATTACATCTCTCAGAATCTGATAGTGGTCTTTATTAATTTATGTTTTGGTCAACTGGAAGATATTGTATAGTGATAAAATCTGGAGTGGATGCTAAAACAGCGGAAACTGTCAACCAAAAATAAAATTCATAACAGAACTCACCAAAAAAGATTTAGTTAAAACTGGAGTTCAACAGCATGATGGACTTTCCGAATTTATCTTCAATTGTGTGTTAGATAAGTTCATTCAAGATTGGGAAAAAATTTGCAAGGGAATAGCTACTAACAAAGTTCAAACTGGAAAATCAAAGCATGGTTGGAGTCAATTGCCTTGCCTTTACCAGTGACCTTGTAATCCTGTCAAGAAAACACTGCAAACACAAGTGGAACAAATAAACATGTTAATAGAACAGACAGAAAAAACTGGCCTCCAAATTACTTTCGATAAAACAAAGCGCATAATCAATATCAGAGCAGCACCCCATCACCTAACAAAGGAGTATGTTAAAACAGAAAAAATGGACGGTTTCAAATACCTTGGTAAGACAGTTAAGATAAAAACTACTCAAAAGGATGTCAACAGCAGTAGGCAAGAGAAGATGGGTCACTCCTTTTAATAGGATGCTTATCATATACAAGAAAAAGGCAATCTCATGAAAAGCTAAACTCAGGCATAATAACACAGTGATCAAATCCGAGGGTCTGCATACGAGAGAATGGCTCAGAATGATATGAAAGACAGAACTGAAAGAAGCTATGAAGTTTCGGTGCAAGACTCTTCACAATATACAGTCCTACGATAAAAGATGGGCAGTAAAGACTTTGAGAAAGAGCAAAGTTATACAGGGATAATGAATGGCTGATGGAATCAATAAGGAAAGGACAGCTGAAGTTTACTAGTGGCTTACAAAGAGTATGGTGGAGTTTAAAAAATGAAGACAAAGATTTTAAAAGGGAATCTGTTAAGAGTTTTAAGGAAATAGAGCAGCAAAGAATGTTGTTGTTGTTATGGTCTTCAGTCCTGAGACTGGTTTGATGCATCTCTCCATGCTACTCTATCCTGTGCAAGCTGCTTCATCTCCCAGTACATACTGCAGCCTACATCCTTCTGAATCTGCTTAGTGTATTCATCTCTTGGTCTCCCTCTATGATTTTTACCCTCCACGCTGCCCTCCAATACTAAATTGGTGATCCCTTGATGCCTCAGAACATGTCCTACCAACCGATCCCGTCTTCTAGTCAAGTTGTGCCACAAACTCCTCTTCTCCCCAATTCTATTCAATACTTCCTCATTAGTTATGTGATCTACCCATCTAATCTTCAGCATTCTTCTGTAGCACCACATTTTGAAAGCTTCTATTCCCTTTTTGTCTAAACTATTTATCATCCATGTTTCACTTCCATACATGGCTACACTCCATACAAATACTCTCAGAAACGACTTCCTGACACTTAAATCTATACCCGATGTTAACAAATTTCTCTTCTTCAGAAACGCTTTCCTTGCCATTGCCAGTCTACCTTTTATATCCTCTCTACTTCGACCATCATCAGTTATTTTGCTCCCCAAATAGCAAAACTCCTTTACTACTTTAAGTGCCTCATTTCCTAATCTAATTCCCTCAGCATCACCCAAATTAACTAGACAACATTCCATTACCTCGTTTTACTTTTGTTGATGTTCATCTTATATCCTCCCTTCAAGTCACTGTCCATTCTGTTCAACTGCTCTCCCAAGTCCTTTGCTGTCTCTGACAGAATTACAATATCATCGGTGAACCTCAAAGTTTTTATTTCTTCTCCATGGATTTTAATACCCACTCTGAATTTTTCTTTTGTTTCCCCTACTGCTTGCTCAATACACTGTTGAATAGCATCGGGGAGGGGCTACAACCCTGTCTCACTCCCTTCCCAACCACTGCTTCCCTTTCATGTCCCTCGACTCTTATAACTGCCATCTGGTTTCTGTACAAATTGTAAATAGCCTTTCACTCCCTGTATTTTACCCCTGCCACCTTCAGAATTTGAAAGAGAGTATTCCACTCAACATTGTCAAAAGCTTTCTCTAAGTCTACAAATGCTAGAAACGTAGGTTGGCCTTTTCTTAATCTAGCTTCTAAGATACGTCGTACGGTCAGTATTGCCTCACGTGTTCCAATATTTCTACAGAATCCAAACTGATCTTCCCCGAGTTCGGCTTCTAGCAGTTTTCCATTCGTCTGTAAAGAATTCGCGTTAGTATTTTGCAGCCGTGACTTATTAAACTGATAGTTCGGTAATTTTCACATCTGTCAACACTTGCTTTCTTTGGGATTGGAATTATTACATTCTTCTTGAAGTCTGAGGGTATTTCACCTGTTTCATACATTTTGCTCACCAGATGGTAGAGTTTTGTCAGGACTGGTTCTCCCAAGGCAGTCAGTAGTTCCAATGGAATGTTGTCTACTCCAGGGGCCTTATTTCGACTCAGGTCTTTCAGTGCTCTGTCGAACTCTTCACGCAGTATCTTATCTCCCATTTCATCTTCATTTACATCCTCTTCCATTTCCATAATATTGTCCTCAAGTACATCGCCCTTGTATAGACCCTCTATATACTCCTTCCACCTTTCTGCCTTCCCTTCTTTGCTTAGAACTGGGTTTCCATCTGAGCTCTTGATATTCATACAAGTGGCTCTCTTTTCTCCAAAGGTCTCTTTAATTTTCCTGTAGGCAGTATCTATCTTACCCCTAGTGAGATAAGCCTCTACATCCTTACATTTGTCCTCTAGTCATGCCTGCTTAGCCATTTTTCACTTCCTGTCGATCTCATTTTTGAGACGTTTGTATTCCTTTTTGCCTGCTTCATTTACTGCATTTTTATATTTTCTCCTTTCATCAATTAAATTCAATATTTCTTCTGTCACCCAAGGATTTCTATTAGCCCTTGTCTTTTTACCTACTTGATCCTCTGCTGCCTTCACTACTTCATCCCTCAAAGCTACCCATTCTTCTTCTACTGTATTTCTTTCCCCCATTCCTGTCAATTGTTCCCTTATGCTCTCCCTGAAACTCTGTAAAACCTCTGGTTCTTTCAGCTTATCCAGGTCCCATCTCCTTAAATTCCCACCTTTTTGCAGTTTCTTTCGTTTTAATCTACAGTTCATAACCAACAGATTGTGGTCAGAGTCTACATCTGCCCCTGGAAATGTCTTTCAATTTAAAACCTGGTTCCTAAATCTCTGTCTTACCATTATATAATCTATTTGAAACCTCTCAGTATCCCCAGGTTTCTTCCATGTATACAACCTTCTTTTATGATTCTTGAGCCAAGTGTTAGCTATGATTAAGTTGTGCTCTGTGCAAAATTCTACCAGGCGGCTTCTTTCATTTCTTACCCCAACCCATATTCACCTACTATGTTTTCTTCTCTTCCTTTTCCTACTATCGAATTCCAGTCACCCATGACTATTAAATTTTCATCTCCCTTCAGTATCTGCATAATTTCTTTTATCTCATCATATATTTCTTCAATTCTTCGTCATCTGCAGAGCTAGTTGCCATATAAACTAGTACTACTGTAGTAGGCATGGGCTTCGTGTCTATCTTGGTCACAGTAATGCGTTTGCTATGCTGTTTGTAGTAGCTTACCCACACTCCTATTTTTTTATTCATTATTAAACCTACTCCTGCATTACCCCTATTTGATTTTGTATTTATAACCCTGTATTCACCTGACCAAAAGTCTTGCTCCTCCTGCCACCGAACTTCGCTAATTCCCACTACATCTAACTTTAACCTATCCATTTGCCTTTTTAAATTTTCTAATGTACCTGCATGATTAAGGGATCTGACATTCCATGCTCCAGTCCGTACAATGCCAGTTTTCTTTCTTCTGATAACGACGTCCTCTTGAGTAGTCCCCGCCCGGAGATCCGAATGGGGGACTATTTTACCTCCGGAATATTTTACCCAAGAGGACGCCATCAGCATTTACCATACAGTAAAGCTGCATTCCCTCGGAAAAAATTATGGCTGTAGTTTCCCCTTGCTTTCAGTCGTTCACAGTACCAGCACAGGAAGGCCGTTTTGGTTAGTGTTACAAGGCCAGATCAGTCTATCATCCAGACTGTTGCCCCTGCAACTACTGAAAATGCTGCTGCCTCTCTTCAGGAACCATACATTTGTCTGGCCTCTCAACAGACACCCCTCTGTTTATGGTTCATGGGGGAAGTAACAAAGAAGAAGGTCAACTAAAACTTGGGGTGAATGCCACTACTAAAAATCAAACTGAACTTGTGCATGACAGAGAAATCCTGGATTGGAACATGAGAAGTGTCTGTGATAAATCGTAGCTAGATAGCATGGGAGCAGTTGAATATGAATTTGAAAGTGGACATGAAATTGTCTTGTATGAGACCTCTATCATTACAAGAACTCCCTTCACCAGTGCACTGAGTGTCTAATAACAACTCACACAGGTAGCACTACTCCCAAACCTAGTTTGCAAACAGATTTTCTGTGCCTTATGGTCACACTGAAATGGAAAAACAGAACCATATACTTTGCCACAGCTTTAATTATCATCATGTCTGGAAATGAGGGACGTCCTACCCAAAAACCTTTCCATACCCACCCAATTTACATAACAACCTAGTCCATCCCTACGCCACTCCCACTCGAAACCCCTTTCCATACAGATCATATGTATGTGGATGACCGAGGTGCAAGAGCTGCCCAATCCACCTACCCAACACATCCTCCTGTCACAGGCTTATCCTGTCCAATCAGAGGCAGAGCCATCTGAGAAAGCAGCCATGTCATAAAGCAGCCCTGTTGCAATCACTGCACAGCTCTTTATGTAGGTATGACAACCAACCAGCTGTTCTTCAGAATGAATGGCCACTGCAACATACAGCTGAGCACAACATCCTCGAGTTCAATGGCTGCTACACAACTCGGGCCAACTGATACCATCCCTCCACCACCAGCTTTTTGAACTACACAGATGAGAGTTATCCCTGCAACACTTTCCTTTGCTCCCAAAATCCTCCTGGCCTCAACTCTTAACAGTTTCATCTTCCTGTGTCCTGTTACCCCACCCTAGTCCACATCTCTGTTTCACTTTCATCATGCACTGCACCCTACCAGCTCCAGTACCCATCATGCCTAACCCTTGCAACTGCCACCTCTCCCTTCCCCCATTCCTAGCCAGCATCACTGCTGCCTCTCTCCAATCTTCTAGCCACCCACTTCGGACCCTCTAACTGCCTCCCACCTCACTTACCCTAAATAATCGACCAAACACGTCCCCTGACCCTACCCACATCTACCTATCGAAATGGAGTCGCAACATTGTGAGTCCAGCATTTTTGAGGCACATGGGTGCATGGTCTCCTTTACTCCTAAATTATTTACATTCTGCCAGAACTTTCCTTATACTATTTATTATGACCGCTAATGGTTTCTGAGATAGCTCATTAAAATGAGCTATAGATATCAAAACATATAATAATACCTTCAATAAAGACAGTGGTCTGCAGCTGAGTACAATGAGGAACATCGCCACTGCAAGGTTGAAAGGGGCATGGCACACACCGGATGAAAACAAAGAACACTGCCTTATACTGCAATGGTATGAGCTTCAGTGACATTACAGGCATACCATGGCTATATAAGGAGGAGGCCAGCAATCAACAGTAGTCAAATATCTCTTGACCATGACTGAGGAGCACAGATGTGATGTGTCTGAAAGATCACTAAGATTTTGTTCAATAACAATCCTATTTCTAAAAATCAAATAGTACTTTGTCTTGTTTGTGCTAGATAAGACCATTCCTGCCAAACAGCAAAATATAAAAGTGGGAATACTGTGTATTAACATTATAGTGATGTCAACAATAAATGTCGAGTTTGTGACAGAATAAGGTATTAATGACCATGACACACAAAATGATAAATCAACATTTATATTATAAGAACCATAAAGCAGTTACTACAGCAAATTAGTGACTCAAATATTTACAACTTACTCTAGAGAGTTTGTAGAGAGCAATGGCCTGAGGAAAGTCCTTTGCTGATAGCTTGAGATCTCCAGCCATTTCCAGTAGCTGTTGCAGATTGAGGCCAAAAATGAGTGCCAAACGTTCAGCTCGTTCTATTTCAGAATGTTCTAATATCAGTTCCATAAATATCTCAACAGGAGGATGGCTGCAGCATGTGACAATAATACAAGTTCTGTTATAAAATACAATATTTGGCAATGCATGTCAAAGTGACCACAAAAATAATTTAACATAAATCAAAAGTTTCAACCAAACAGAGCTGTAGAGATAAGTGCTGCTATGTGGAAGTTGCTTTATTTTGTATGTTTCACACTGCTCATCTTAAGCCAATGACTAATAGAACTAGAAATAAAACGCATCTGCAAACAGTAACGCTTTTCTTTTCACCACAAAGAATTCTGATGATCACAATGTCAACTTTGACAGAACACTGTGTTTTATTCATTTATTGGTAGGAAGATACAATGCTAAGATTACCTTCACTAGTTTTTCCTAAACATACAAAATTGTGTATGTGCCTCAACAATCGAAATTCCAGAGATTTCAGACACTCCCATACATACATTAAAAGAGAGATTATAGCTAACATAAACTATTTCTGAAAATTACATTAATAAGCAACAACTATTAATAGTTATGTGAAATAATTTGTGTGTTAAAAAAGAACCTGTAGGTGGAACAAGAAACTATAGCTTCGTAATAATGCCTTTTTTTTTTTTTTTTAATTATACTTCTCAGCATGAGTTTATCTGTTACAGATTGCTCAAGATTATCACAAACACACTGACAAAGCTACATCTGAACTCTGTAAAACACTATTAAGCACATGGCAAAGGCTAACTTATACTGTGTAATAATTAAGGCTTCTTGTCACTCCATTCACGGATGGAGCATTTGACAAATTATTCTTTTTATTTCTTACATGGTTTTGTGCATCTTGTTTATCTCAGCAGCAGTGATACACAGACATTCAAGAATATTTGTAGATTACTCCCTGAAAACTTGTTCTTCAAGTATGTTAGGACGTAATCCATTGATATAGTTCTTATGGAAGTGTGACAGAGATGCTGAAATAACATGAATGGGAATCTTAGGAAGAAAGTTGTCATGGATGACTGTGGGTAACTTACAAGAATTGGAATTACAAAGATGACTATGTGATACTTCTGGTAACTCCTCATAAGTCTTGTACAGGGATCCCCATAATAAAGTAAGAGTTTAGGGTATGTACACAGGTATACACAATCATTTCCCCTTGGTTCATACGTGAATGAAATTGGACAGAAACTAGCTAATATTAGTTCGAACTACTTTCCACTCTGAATTGTATAATTGTTTGCTCAGTATAAAAGCAGATGGAGATGGTTTCAAGGTAACCAACAAAATGATATTGTTGTGAATCTTGCACAAATCTCAAACAGTTTCAATTAATTCTATATAAATGTAGTAAAATCTGACGTAGACTTGACAGCATTTCAGTACAATGTTAATTTTAGCAACATACTTGACAGACAAACTATATATCTTGAACATTTTCATTAAATCAATGAAAAAGACACAGAAGACACACTATCATCCCTAAAATAAATAAATAAATAAATAAAATTTAAAAAAATTCAGCTGGCTAGTGCAGAATATCATCCACTGTAATCTAGGCAGCATATTATATTATTTCACACCTCTTAACTATCATCATCAATAAATCCTTAGAAATTTGTTTCCCTACTGTATCACAATAGGCTGAGAGAAAACCAATGTTCCAAAAGGGGTAGACAGAAAATACAGGAAATTACTGCCCTATTGCTCATTTCCCTGTTTTTTTCAAAGTAATCAAAAAGATTGTGATGAAAAAATTAGAAAAGATGGTGACAAAAGAAAATCGAGAAGATGGTGGGGGAAAAACACAACCAAACCGGGAGGAAAAAAAGAAGATTGTGACAAAAGATTGAAATTATTCTTATGGAAAAGGCCATATACTGAAACCGTTACATTGTTGCTTGGATTGCCCACATGAGACTAAGTCGTTCCCTATTAATTACTCTTATTATTCCAAGAAGATATATTGTGTGATTGAAGCTTGGTTCAACTTTATTTGGGCCTCAAAGACTCTTTTGTTTATAATAGTGATTTCTATCTTGGTCTTTGTATGCTAAATACAATGGTCTTAAAAATATTGAGCCCTATGCCTGCACAACACCCAGTCCAAACCCATTGTACCTAAATCTCACATTATGTTTGGGTAACAGTGTTAAAATTGCATCTGAGAATACCTCTATCATCATGAGGACTAAGATTTTCTGGTACAGCTTAATTAAAAAAAGAGCTATATGCATCACAATGCCTAATAATACCCACAATAAAGATGGAAGCTTCCAGCTCAGAATAACATGTAACTAGGCCATTGCAATATTGAAGTAGGCATGCCGGAGATGGGTCAAAAACATAGCACTGGACTAACTAAACATAAGTGATATTGCAGCCAGTAACACAATTATACAAGGATGTGGACATCATGCACACAGCAGTCAGTTACTGCTTTCCAATGGCTGAGGAACACTCAGTCAAAAGCTCAAAAAAGTGTAAAACTGCAAGCTGCATCTGGAAGCCTGAGAAGATTTTATGAAGACTAGTGCAAAAATCAAACTTCATCACTTCACAATCCAAGCCTAATATTCAGTGTCACAATCAAATTCAATCACACTACTCCAGTCAACCATCTCCTTTCACTTATTTGAAAATGCCACTTTACTATGCAGTTCCAACCTACAACCAAGAGAGGAAACTCAAACCCTGCCTACAACATTTGTAATGCCAATTCCAAAGAGACCCTCATCCCCTTGCCTAAGGTATTTTCCTCCAGGCACTTCAGGAATACCTCAGTTCGAGTATACCTCCGTGAAAAACATCACCAAGAACCCAAACAGTTCTCAAGCTGAGTCCACAGCAGTCCTCGACCTCTGCGTGGAAAGAAGCTCCACTACAGTGATATTTGGCCATGGGAGTATGTGGCAGAGGGTCTTTTGTCAGCTGTCAGACAACTCAACATAGAAAACTGTTCCTAATGACCTCAGTCCTGCAGAAATTCCCAAAATCTCTAGACTACAAGGACTTACAACTACCTCCAGAGGACTCCTCACTTCTCCTGATTCTCCCCCCCCCCCCCCCCCCCCCACCTGTTTTCCACAAACTCTAGAGAGAGGTACTTGCTCTTGAACAAAATCTCGCATTCAATTATACTGGTGGTTGTTAGTGTTTAACGTCCCGTCGACAACGAGGTCATTAGAGACGGATTCAATTATACTTGTAGACTTAACATACATTATCAAATCCTTGTTTTACACACACACACACACACACACACACACACACACACACACACACACACACAGACCATATTTCCTTATTTACTTGTAGTCTGTTATTCTAGCCTCCTCCTCTGCTCTCCTCTTGTTCTTAACTGCGCCACTCATTTCACTTCTCATTTTCTCTTCCTCTCAACCCAGTTTTACCTCTTCTTATTCTGTTCTTCTCTCATCTCTGGACTGAAGCTGTCACAATCCTTATTTTTTATGTACTGTAATACCCTTCTATTGTCTGCGACTTCTACCCTTTCATCTTTTTCTTCTCTCTTCCCAGCCTTAGACTGGTCCCTCTCAATCTGGGATCTAAGTAATCTGTCCCTCCCTTTAAACCTTCCAATACCTATCCTTTTTTCTCTCTCAGGGAAGAAACTAACAGTCCTAAAAGCTATAAATAGTTACTCTATTTTGAAATGTCGACTGGAATTTCACCTACTGCAGGTATCTCTTGGACAGCACTTTCATCTCTATGTAATTTTACAACCTGAACAAATTAGCCTTTGCAATATGCATATCAGCAAGTGTCACCCATATGGACATCAAAAAGAGATTATTTCACAGTTCTTTTGAGTCAGTTATTCCACTTGGTACAATTTTCTGAAGAATGGCATCAAACATTACAATGTTATAAGTACCATACGAAAAAAATGTCAGAAATGTTTGCTGTCCCATAAAGAGACTCATGATTATTTAAAAATTTAAAACACTTGATACTGATATTTCAAACACAACTACACCACTTCTCACAGAAACAGATTCGAAGATATAGAATGACATATTTATCTGTGGACTGCTGTTCTTTTTATTTTCCATGCGGTTGGCCAATAAAAAGAATACAGCCTACTTGGAACATGTTATCATTCTCAATGAACTACCTGTTATGAAATATTGGCATCTCCTCTACTTTTATATGCATCTTTCAGCAGTATTTGGAATTTTGCTACTTCAGAGACATGTTTTACAAAGTTGGCAACGAGTTCTTACATATACAAAGCAAACTATTCACGAAAATGCCATCACCTGGAGGTATCTTCCAAATGTGGGTTGTGTGTTACATGTTCACTCACTTATCCAAAAGTTACACGAATTACCCAGTTATAAGGTTTTCGTTACAGGGAAAATTTACTAAAGTTCAAATCAAATAACACTCATCACACTTAACGCAGTAATCCCTATATTTGATCCACTGATGGAAACAGTTTTTAATGTCATCCAGAGTTATAGTGGTAGTAGCTTCAGTAAGTTGCTTCACCTCTTTCATGTCCTGAATACACTTTTACTTCAGGCTGATTTTCATTCTAGAGAACAGTAATAAGTGTCAATGGGCGACATCTGTTGTGGTAAAGGTGAGTGTGAAACTACTGTGTGATTGCTGTTGGCCAAAAATTGTCTGACACTTTGTTCCATGTGAGCAATAATGTTGTTATGGTGTAGGATCTAGTCCTTTGATCAGAAAAATGCAGCCTATTTTTTCTGTAGTGTTTCATCCTTTAGTTTTGGTGCCTGAAAAAAGTGATGCTAGTTAACTGTAATACCTCTGTAAACAAAATCATTGTGAACCATCCTTTTTATGAAATAAAAAAGGAACTGCCATCATGTGGGTTTTCTCTTTTATTTTTTTCCAGTCATGATGCTGAGGTAGCTTCCACTGGCTCAACTCTTGCCCAGTTTCTGGATCATATGCATACAGTTTCTGCTGCAGATTTCAAGAAACAAAACTTGTTGTTAGCACATTGCTCTGTCATGTTCATGAGTGAAAAATCAACATCTACAAAAGCAAGCATCTACATCTACATGGACACTCTGCAAATCACATTTAAGTGCCTGGCAGAGAGTTCATCGAACCACCTTCACAATTCTCTATTATTCCAATCTCGTATAGCATGCAGAAAGAATTAACACCTACATCTTTCCGTATGAGCTCCGATTTCCCTTATTCAGTTTCTGGACAAAGTCTTATCAGCAGAAGAAACACACAGACTAATACATGCACACCTCATAAACACATACACATATACATGGCCACTGTCATCTCTGGATGTCGTGGCCCCACTCAGAGAGAGAGTGAGTGAAAGGACCAGAAACAGTGTAGTCCATTAGTACATCCTGCTGCTCCTAAATATGACCATAATAATTAGATATCTGACAAGTAAATCTGCTGCAAACAATGTATGTCTGAATTTTACGTATGCCAATATGTTAGATAGAGTAAAAATGCTCACTTGCTGTGTAGAAATTGCTGAGCAGCAGATGGAGACACAAATTAGAAGTTGAAAGCCGCAACTTTACAATTGGTTTTTCAAGAGCACACACACCAGCCCCCCCCCCCTCCCCCCCAACTTTACAACTGGTTCTTCAGAGCATGTTCACACACACACACACACACACACACACACACACACACACACACACACACACACACAGAGAGAGAGAGAGAGAGAGAGAGAGAGAGAGAGAGAGAGAGAGAGAGAGACCTAAAATGTTTTTATTTTGAAATAACATACCTCAATTTTACTTCATACAGTCCATGATTGGTAACAATAATAATGGTGTCAATAGATGGAGCATCAATTTTCAAGTCACTAACTTTTTGTGGTAATACAAATTGACCCCCTTGTTTGTCCAAGTCTTTTGCATACTTCCTGTATCTGTCATCCTTCCTACTTTCACTCTGTTCTGTATCCCCTTGTCTGTTTGTTTCTTCTTTTCTTTGGTAGGATGCAGAGTGTTTAAACACACTTAAAATTCTTTCATCATCTTTAAACCCAAATGAATTTATCACCGAGTCAGGATTGTAATCCTGTAAAAAGAAAATATTGCCACTATAGTACTGTAAATACATGTGAAAATTCCATTATTAAAGAGACATGAAGAACAATCAAAATGAACTGAGACCAAAGATATGGGGACATAAACAGGAGTGTACTGGCATTATTTATGCAGATTTCAACACTGCATAAATGACAAATTAGAGCTCATCATTACTATTGCATATGGATAAAATCAGAAGCACAGCTCTGAAGTCTACTACTGGACCACATTTTCTAAATTCCACAATATTTCATCAAGGTAGCTGCTTGATATTGTTTGCTGGTTGCTGCTGGCAAGTAGCAACTGCAATGGTCTTCTTGCAGAGTCTGCACATGAGTGAGATAGTTGCTTCCACACTAACGAAGGTAGCACAGCACACCTTGATTCCCAGTACCACAGAACCAAGGCCCTGTCAGCACACTCTCAAATACCTACCATGGATAGACTTATCTTATTTTTGGCATTTAGTAAAGTGTTGCATGTAAACGGTTTCACAGGATGCCTGAGGTGATTTTAAAGGTTCCTATAACAAACAAAAACTTCACATTATAATTGTTTATTATTATTATTATTATTATTATTATTATTATTAGCTTCCAGTATATGATAAATAAATGTACCTGCTACTCTTCGATATTGCCACCATCAGAGTTGCTTCCATACCACCACTCAGAAACAAATATATACACAGTCACCTAAAGTTTTCAAACAGTTACATCACCTACTGCTCCATCTCTCTGCTAGTAATTAACTGCCGATAACTGCTAAGGCAGTTACTTTTTTAATGGTGGCTTGTGATGTCTCTCTTATGGTATCATCCATGCCATACATCAGAATTACACAGATTTCTTTTGAATCAAATATATTTTAGCTGATTTCAAATGATGCTGCAGGCCAATTTTAAGCAAGATTAAGTGGGTCAAAATTGAATTTTGGGACCCTCAGAGATTACCAGTCCTTTCACGTACATATCATATTTATAATAGGGGTAAATAAGGAAGTCTTTGCCCCAGTATTTTATTATATGAAACACGGTTTACACAGGTAATTACAAATATACATACTATTCTATGTACCTTACACTACTTTTCCACACAGACCCCACATTGGTTCTGCACTAAATTTGAGCTGCCCATGTGGCAGAATTTCTGATTGACTTTGGAACCTATGGCAGACTGCTGGCTTTGCTTCATCGTTGCACGTGAATTGCTATCCTGCCAGGATTCTGCTTCAGCAGAATAAAAAATGTGGAAATCACTAGAGGAGGGGTATAGACTGTATGGTCTTTGGTCCAGACTTAACCAGTGAAATGATTGGAGCTTGTCAGCAGTTCTGATTGCACATGTGGACTCACATTGTCGTGGAAGATACTACATTGTTCATATCGAGAATCCCTTGGCATTTTTTCCCGGTGACAGCCCATAGACATGACTGTGTGGAACAATAATTGTTGGCATTGATGGCTACACATAGTGACATGAAATCTGGAAGGGGTGGTCCATGGCGATCCCAGACGACTTTTAACATCACTTTCCCAACAGATGACGCTGAACAGAATTTTTTGCCATAGGTGAACCCAGATGTTTCCACACCAAGCTCTGCTGCTTTGATTCTGGCATGAAATAAAATATCCACATTTCATCACCAGTAAAAATGCAGTCGATGAACTGTCACCCTCCTCAGCATACTATTGCAGATGAATCAGTGAAGCAATCATTCATTCACCTGCCTTTCATCAAGTCACCCAACTGCTTAGGCACCCACTGATGTGAAATCTTCTGGCACCCTAAGAACCTGTGTACAATGTCATAAATGCTTCCATATTAAATGCCGAGTTCCGGGGAAATGTCCTTGAGGTGCACACACTGATCCGCTTTTGTGATTGCATCCATGTGGGAAATGTTGTCAATCAGTCAGTGAGGAATGTGGCCTCCCCAAAAGCTCATTGTTATGCAAGCCTTCACAGCCTTTTATGAATTTACATCACCACCACCAACACTACCACCTCACAGTTGTGAAAGTGAGACACTTTTCCCCATACATGTCCATGGTGTATCACTTGCTGAGAGGTGATGGGCATCGCTTGCTGAGGCCTTAAGGAGAAAAAGACAGACTGTAGGGAGACAGTTGTGGCACAGATAGGTTAATGTGCCAGTTTACGTTCCAAGCAACTTGCTGTGCTTTGCATGAATATTTGAGTTCATGGCAGGTAATAGGTGGTGGCGTGCCAAGGTGTACATTAATAGTTGTAGTAGACAGAGTGGTTATGGAATAACATCGTGAAGTGTTATTAACCCACTGTGTATGGATTTGGCATGAAGAAAGCTCCAAAGTCAAACACAGTAACCACATGGAGGGGAGATTGTGGGGGGGGGGGGGGGGGGGGGGGGGGGAGTGGTGAAGAGATGGCATTGCATGGTTTGCAAAAGTGAAATAAGGTGGATGCTAAGGACCTTTAATTGGTGTCACACCTTAAAGGCACTGTGACTGGTGGGAAGTTATGCTATGTGGCTGAACAAAGATGAACTCAACTTCGGCATGATCTGGTTGAGCATCTGCAAGTTTGAAAAACTTTGTTCATTGCCACTGCTTTAATTGTTTTAGTAGGGTTCACCCTCTTCCTAACAACACTGATTTTGAATAGTTTTGTGTGAATATTGTGTATTATCCTCATCAGTGCTGGCTGCACTTGAAAGATGGGTATTACTATTATGTCTTCTGTTTAAAGCTGTTGTGTGATCTAGATTTTATTAAGCTATCTTAAGCAGTGCTGCACTTATTGAAACATATTCTAGTTTAATTACTTCAATTTGCAATCACTGGCCCATTAGCTTAACAAATTAACTGTTCACAATTTTTTTTACTGTTGACTGGCTAATGCTAGAATTTAATTCTCGCAAGAAAATTAACTGATGAGTAATTTTAGTGATGCCATTGCCTGATGCTGTTATTTATTTAAAGTTGAGTTTTAAAGTTTCTCTTACCCAGTGAAAATATTCTTTAATAATAATCGCAGTAATTGTATATTACAGTCTTGAGCTCAGGCGGATTAAGGGCTCATAAAATAATTGTATTTGTTGTTATATGTACGCTTGTTTTTTGTTTTAGAAGGTACCTGTACCAAACTGTAACCAGACTGTTCATAACACTACCAGCGGCCGTTGTTGGTGTAATATAGGGTCAGGGAATGTGTTGTGCCCATTATGTTAGCAGCTTTGTAATTAATAATGTTTTTTGTTGCAGCTATTTAATTAATATGAAGTATTGTGATAAAGTGTTTAGAATTTAAAATTTTCTTGCCTCTGGATTATTATATTCCTAGCACTCCCAAGTTTGAATGTAATTTTGTCCTTTCTCTTGTGTTTATGATTGTTCTTGGGCTTTATTTTACTTGCTTGAAGCAGACTGCAACAACATGCCAGATTTCACCTCAAATAGCCATCCCACCTTCACCTAAACTACTTCAACAGTGGTCTTTCCCTTCCTGTCCCTCTGCAGCTCCCCAAACAGCCACGCCATCAACCACCACACCTCTCCTACAAACCAAGCTTGGCCAACCACCTTAACATCCCACAGCCTTCACCACTGCCTCCCAGACCTGTAGTAACTCATAATCAGAAGAACCAGTCACAACAGTACAGTGTTCTCAACCTCTCACCCAAAGCACCTCCCCCCCCCCCCTCCCCCCCAAATTATTTGTATTATCTAAGAGTCTCACTTTCAGCCCTAAACCTGCATTTAACCATGCTGCTTTGGTGAAGGACCTACTTTCCTTTACACATAATGTCAATTGGAAATATCACTTTGCAACCCAATCCCAAAATGTTTCCAACAGCAAACCTGACATTGAACCCTACCTTGAACAGTTCTGACCATGTTCCCAACTTGATCCACCATCAATACCTCGGAATCACCCCTTATAAGCCTTACAAGAATTCCTCACATCCAACATTGTTCACAACCTTTCCTCAGGTCCCCACAACATGACCCTAATCTGTCCTCTGCAGAACTATAGGCTCCACATTTCCTAAAGATGGTGGCTCCATCATTATCCTCCCAGCAGAAAAAGGATCTACCATTGTGTTACTTGACCAACAGGAGTATGTTAGTGAAGGTTTATGCCAGCTGTCTGACACCTCTACATACAGCACCTGTCACCAAGACCCCAAGATTCAAACTGACCTGCAGTCCCTCCTAGAAACCTCAAAGTCCCTCACAAGTGATTGCACCTCAATCCATTGAACTTCTTACCTCATCCAAACCAAGCACCCCCACGTTTTACATTCTTCATAAGATTCACAAACCCTATCATCCTGGTCATCCTGTAGGTACTGGCTTCAAAGCACCCACTAATGTATATCTGCCTTAGTTGATCAACACCTGCAACCCATAGTAGAAAGACTTCCCTCCTATATTAAAGATACCAAGCATTTCCTAGATTGTCTGAAATCTGTGTCTGTCCCACTCTCACCACACACCTTGCATCATTGATGCCATTCCATTAATTCCTTCCATCTCATCATTTATTCACAGTAACTACTCCTTTCTTCACTCCATTTTACTTTGCTACATCTTTCATTTTCTGACATGTCTATTTTTCGCTGTTCCCTCTCCCACCTCTGTTACATACAATGCACTTACTTTTTCACTCTTATTAACTCATGCACAATGTTTTAGTAGTAATCTCTGTCTTGAATATTACCCTGTCTTCCACCTTCATGCTCTCAGGTTTTCAAATCTCATCCAGTGCACTCCCCAACAATCAATCTTTCCTTCTCATCCCATCCATAAGTCTTCCCTGATCTGGGGTTCTGGGTGACTTTTACAAACTGTACCCCTTTCACTAAGCTACTCCAGTGCTTTTCCTTCACCCCTCTTCCTTCTGCTTCAACTCTTCCACCAGAAGAAGTATCACTGGCTCCGTAAGCTTGTGAAAATTAGATCCTTTTGTGTGTGTGTTCCCCTGCTGCCACTTGGTGAGTAGATTTTTTTATTCGTCTAATTAGATTATATTTTATTTTTCATGGTTTACTGGCCTTGTCCATATGTATCAAAGAAATAAATGTCACACTGGACTAATTTCAGGCTTGTATATTGATTGTGAATGTAAAATTACACTTAAAAATCATTTTGTTTGCAATGGGAGACAAAATGATGCTTACCCTGACATTGTGAGAACTGTTTCTTAGAGCTAAACTGCTAAAGTGAAACTGCAAATATCTGCATTAACACCAGTGACAACACACCTGATGACTCCTACAGCAGACACCATCTACTCACTGGTGTGCAAAACATAAGGACTAAAGTAACTTTCATTTGTCATGTCACTGCTAAGTAACATCTTTTGATGAAATTTAGTTCATACATAACTGCTACAGTATAGTACAGAAGGTAACTGAATGAAATACAGAATGAGACAAACAGAAATGACACTTCTGTTCAAAGACAATAATTAGACTCCCTGATTTATGGTACCCCCTGGACATTACAAATGGCAGGTCATACTTCTTAATAGGGTATGTGATCACCACAGATGGCAATGCATGCTCTGCAATGAGCTACCACTCTGGCCACTAGATTGTTAAGGAGTTTTTGTGGTAGGGCATTCCACTCCTCCACCAACACGGTTGGTAACTGCTGGATGGTTGTTGACGCATGAGGACACGCTGCAGTACATATCCCCACTGCACCCCCATGTGCTCCAACTGCCAAATATCCTCTCATTCCAATACAGTGTCACAATAACATCAATGGGTGCATTTCCCGTGTTCAAAGGATTGGAGGTCAGTGTACACACGCAACATTGTGCCTCCCCAAACCATAACACATAGACTACTAAAACGATCATTTTTGACAAAGTTCTTGTGTGCACTATACTTTTCGATATCTAGCCATATGAGGGTACATCCAGCATTATCGAACATGATCATTTCGTTGGTCCAGGTGTTATGGTGTGGGGAGGCATAATGTTGCATGTGCATACTGACCTGCAAATTTCTGAAGGCAATACATTCATCCATCAATGTTATTGAGACACTTCACTCCTTTCTCATGTGCATCTTTTCAGGGGTACATTTGGCTCCGACTTCATTTTTATGGATGAAAACGCATGACTGCATTGAACTACACAGATGGAGCAGCTCCTAGAATGAGAGGATATTCAACGAACAGACTGGCCTGCCCATTCCCCAAATTTAAATCCCATCAAGCACAAGTGATATGCATTGGGGAGATGTACTGGAGTACTTTCACATGCACCAACGACCAGCCATAAGTTATCGACCACACTGGTAGAGAAACGGAATGCTCTACCACAATAACTCCTAACCATCTTTGTGGACAGGATGGAAGAGCATGCATTGCTGTCTGTGGCGATCACATACCATATTGATAATCATTCCTGCCTTTTGAACTGTCCATAATGTCCAGGGTACCATCATGTATTGCAGTGACTTCAGTGTAATTTTTGCTTTCGAATAAAAGTGTCATTTCTGTTCATCTCATTGTGTGTTTCTTTTATTTACCTCCTGTAATAGACTGTAGCAGTTCTTTCTATGTATGGTCCAAGTTTCAATGAGTTATGTTACTTGTTGGTGATACATAATGCAAAAGTTACTTTCATTTTAAATTTTGCACACATGTGTGTGTGTGTGTGTGTGTGTGTGTGTGTGTGTGTGTGTGTGTGTGTGTGTGAACTTGAGCCAATCACAGCTTCATTCCCTTTTCCTCATTAATTCACTGTCATTTTTCTTCCTTTTATCATTTTTTACCCTGTTGTTTCTTTTCTTGAGCCTTTGCAATTTTTTTTATCCTGATTTTATTTCTGAATTCTTTTTTGTCTCAATTTCTTCTGAATTTTTCAACCATTTCGGTCTTCCTCTGTTTCCTTCATCCAACTGGTCTTTAATTTACTTGCATTACGATGGTTAAAAATTCTCTTAATGAGTCTCCCGTCGGGTAGACCGTTCGCCTGGGGCAAGTCTTTCACGTTGACGCCACTTCGGCAACTTGCGTGTCGATGGGGATGAAATGATGATGATAAGGACAACACAACACCCAGTCCCTGAGCAGAGAAAATCTCCGACCTATCCGGGAATCGAACCCGGGCCGTTAGGTATGACATTCCGTCGCGCTGACCACTCAGCTACCAGGGGCGGACTCATCCAGTGTTACAATACAGCATAAGAAAGCCTCTCCTTTGCGCTGATAATGCTCCAAGTGCATCTGAGCAGCTTCGTAACGTATCCATTTCTGCATTTCTGTCAAGTCATGCGGAACCCATTGTGATGCAATTTTTCTTATGCCCAGACATTCCTTCAGGATGCGAAGCACAGTCGTATGCTCTAATACGGTTTTGTGGGCAACCTCACGAATCGTATGCCATCGATCATTGTCCACTAACGCGGCAACAGCATGCACGTCTTCTTCAGAGATGCTTGGACAACCTGCCCGATGCATGTCTGCCAAAGTTTGCTGAACTTCGTTGAAGGCTTTTACCCAACGTGCCACTGTTCTGTACGGCAATGCCAATTCCCCGAATGCCTCCTGAAGACTCTGTCGTGCTGTATGACCTCTGGCACATTTAATCTTGAGCCAACTCCGTTGTTCCTGTTTTGAAAACATAGTGACACAGTTATGTTAGACTGCTCGCTCACAAGTGACTGTGTTTCCCTCAATTGTGCACATGCTGGTGACGTGGGACGGGCAAGTCCATGTGCTCGGAGGTAAGGTAGGTATGTCAACAGCATGTGCTATCAGCAACAATAGTAGATTCGATTACATAGAGCCTCCTCAGAAGTGTTGCCACTATTTAAGTTCCAACCTAAGTATTTGTGCAATAACATCTAAATGGAGTATGAAAAACATAGAAAACTGACATTCACTTATGGCAGCAACAACACATAATTAATTATTAATTAATCAAGCAAAAGGAAAGGCTCACAAAATGTCCACAGCAGTGTTGCCACTATTTATGTTCCAACCTACGTATAGTGTTAGTTTGACTTCATACTAGTTGTTTGTTAATACAGCCAAGTCATACATAGAGGTCAAATATTTCATAGTGACTATCTTCTTTCTCCTTTCCAATCTGGAAGCTATCCCCACAAAATCTATTACATAACTGCAAATATGAGATGGTTCTGATGTTCAAAAAATGTTAGTAATGTTAGGGATAATATCTTAAATGGAAACCAAAGACAAATACTTGAATCCACAATTAGAGCTGATAAAGTAAATATGTATAAGTAGAAAGACATATAAAAAAAGATAATTTCTACAAATTTTATGTTTTAATGAAAAGTTTTATTATGTTACATCAGACTCAACTTTCACTAAATGAAGAATAAAGTTATGATTTATGAAGAGTCTTCCACCTGAGGTAACTGATTACATATGGTTGCAAGCACTTGATCTAATCTCATAATAACAAAGAATATGTAGAATTAACCAGAATTATGTCACAGGCTTCTACCAGCTCATCTGTCAGGTGAACCTGTGGCCAGGAACCAAATCAACATTCGTAACTACGTGAGTATTCCAAATACTGGGATGATGTTATCATCTTAAAATCTTGGTTTTCCTCATTATGATCTAGTGACAGGAGGCATAGGTTTGCAGGTTGTACTTAGCTGGACTGCCTATTAATAACGTTATCTGCTTTGGGAATATGTAAAACTTCCTTTACCATAACAAGGCATCATTAGCTGCTATCTGCCAGTAACAAACAGCAACCATCACCTGACAATTTCAAGCAGTTACTTTAAGAAAACATAGGAATTTATACAACCTTATCTGATGGCAGACATGTGAATCATATACTCAACAGATCTGTCAGAAAAGCCTGAAAAGTCACACATACAGATCAGTATGATATCTCCTGAAAATTCCATTGACTATTTGCAACAACTACATTTGCCATAAATATTTGGAAATTCACTATAATTGCTGTTAGTGGTTCTTTAAATTAGTGCATTTAAAATGTTGACAGAACACCTGACACTTGTTTTTTCTGAAAAACAAAAAGCAATGAATCCATTAATTTTGGTGCACAGCTCCATAACTGTTCTCAAAATGTTACAGAAATAAAAAGTCATTTCACATGAAATAAATTATGTATGGAAATTAGAATCATATTTTAATTTTTTTTCTTCCCACTAAGTAGTATCTTACTATGAACTGCAAAATAGGATTTAACAAATTCACTTAAGAATTGATTCTTACCGTGTCACCATCAAGTCTGCTTTCTGACAACTGTGTTGAAATAACAGACAGTTTTTCATTTTTGCTGTCGGTGACAAACAGAAATCTGTCAGTGACCAGAATATATCCACACTCAGGAGGTAATTTGTGGACAAACAGTGGGACAACTTCAAGATCCATTCCATGAATCTGGAAGATCAAAAAGCATTTTTATCAGACAGTTTTTAAATATTTTATATTCCTTTACTAACAGTTCTTTAATATGGAAAACATTCCAGAAAAAGGTACAGAGCGCTGTTGAACGACATCATCATCATCATCATCATCATCATCATCATCATCATCATCCCATCCTCATTCTCATTCTCCCCTCCCCCTCTCCCCCTCATCATCATCATCATCATCATCATCATCATAATCAACAATAATAACACCAAAAAAGTGGTATATTTTCTGCTTGTGTGTCCAAAAGAGTTTTTGTATTACTTTCTTAATATTGCAAGTAATATGACAAGGGTAGTTTACTACTTACAATAGAGAGGAGATGTTGAGTCATTGTCAAACACAACAAGAAGACTGGTAGTTGGGGTAAGGAGGAGGCTTGGGCGGGGAGAGGGGGATAGCAGGGTGGGCAGGTCAAGATGGCGCCCACTGAAAAGTGCAGTGACACAACGCTTGTAAATAGCAAAAGTTAAATAGTGCATCGTGAAAAAGTGTCAAAAATGGGTAGTAAAAGGAATTGTATGTGTGAAGTACAACATGTGGCTGTGTGAAAAGTGTGTGATAATATGCCTAAAATTTATTAGCAACAATATTCACTGTCATGCCTTCACTGTTTGCAGGAAGAAATTATTAAAGTGCTTTGAAGTAACACTGACACTTTAAAAGCAGAATTATCAGTGCAGAAGCAAACAAATTGTGACCTGAAATGTGGGAAAAACTGTTTTTGCAAAACAAAAGAGTCAATACATGAAAATGACCTCAAAAGCAAATGGAATGATACAGTTATTAGCTCAAACAATGAGGCTGCTACACCTAAGAAAGAAATTCATGTGAAAGTCTCAAGAATCAAAAACAAATACAAGTGGACAAGTGTAACTTACAGTAAAAAGAATTCAGAACATCTCAGTAACAAAAAACGGAGTGAAAAAATGGATTCCTTGTTATAGGTGATTCTCTGCTGAAAAATGTGGTAGTGCTGAACTCTGCAATACACATTTATCCAGAAATCAAAACCCACCAGTAGACGAAACACTTGACCAACATACATAGCTCGCAGGATGATTCAGCAGAGGCATCTCGGAGAAGAATTACAAAGGCGTCTTCATCCACATAGGTGTGGATTCCCTTAGAAGCAGCACTGAAGAGGAAATTGTAAGTGAAACAAGAAATTTAATTCAGCCTGGTAGTAAGTACGCTCTACAGAACGTCTAGGATCAAGGTGAGTGGTATTATCTACAGGAGATCAGTCAGTGATCAATATATTGAGAGAATAAACTGTGATTTAAATGAAAACTGTAACAATCTATGAGTTGTGTTCATAATCCAAATAAATTCTTAAGCATAAATATTTGGCTAAAGACGGTCTTAATTTAAATAGGTTAGGATCCAAAATTTTTAGTACAATGTTGGCTGATACATGTAAAATTCTGCAAAATAGGGGAAACTTATAAGAAATAATGGGGATGAGAAACAGTATTTGGTAATGAAAGCGGCAAGACTGAAACAATACTCAAGAGAGAGTATGCTTGAGAGCATAAATAGAAAACAATGCCCCTACATAATGCACTTGAATATAAATTGTCTAAGTGCTGACTTTTCAAACAGAAGTCATAATTATTCTATCTAAATGTAGAATTATCAAAATTATTTGCCTCAATGAACATTGGCTTACATCTCACAATATTAAAATTCTTAATGAAACGGAAAATTTCAAATTAGCCAACAGTCTCTGTAGATGAGAGAAATCACATGGAAGCTCTTGCATACTTACTCATTCTGATATGAAATATTTAATAATAAATAATTTTAATCACTTGAATGAAGAGTGTATATTTGAAAGCTGCTGTTTCGAGATTGGGGACTAAATGTCATAGTAGTTTCTATTTATAGAGTACCAGAGAAAGATACACGTGAAACTTTTCCGGTGAAATTTCATGGCCTGCTCGAAAAATTCAGTAAAGAAAAAACGAAAAAGGCAGTAATAGCTGCTGACTTTGACATTAATATCATAGTTGAAAGCACTGACATGTCAAATTCACTGACTCAATAAAAAACTTTGGCTTCAAAATAAACTCCAAGCAACCCACTAGAGTAAATGCGCAGTCAGCTACCTGTATTGATAATGTGGTGTCACCGCCAGACACCACACTTGCTAGGTGGTAGATTAAATCGGCCGCGGTCCATTTAGTACATGTCGGACCCGCGTGTCGCCACTGTGTGATCGCAGACCTAGTGCCACCACAAGGCAGGTCTCGTGATACGGACGAGCACTCGCCCCAGTTGTACGGACGACCTAGCTAGCGACTAGATGTACGAAGCCTTTCTCTCTCATTAGCCGAGAGACAGAATAGCCTTCAGCTAAGTTAATGGCTACGAACTAGCAAGGCGCCATTAGCCTTACAGTGATTGTAATTAAAGTCTCCTGTGTATCGTCAAGAGTGATGTACCACAATGATTGATTAAAGATAAGTATTAATCCAGCTACGTACTTTTCTTCATAGCATTAATTACGTGGCCTGTTCCAGTACTTCACGCCCGTCTGCGTTAGTCTAGCATGCATTTTCAGCCATCTCTATCTACAAGGTGTTGGCCCAGCTGCCGACACATCACATGGCGACGAGTCTACAAAGGATCTTATGTTTTACTTTGCTCTGATTTATTTGTGTCATGGCTTCGCCACATTCTCCAGATGTACTGTCCGAATTTTATCGCTTGCAGAATCAGCAGACGCAGGCGTTATTGGATGCCCTTGGACAGCTCGTCCAGGGTCAACGTGCCATTCAAACCGATGCGGCCGCCGCCGTTTCACCGCTACCGCAGCCACAACTCGCAGTTGCACCGCCTTTTAGGCACTACGACCCGAACCACGAGACTTGGCAGGAATGGTCCCGCCAGTTTGCCTTCCACCTCGCCGCCTACAGAATTCAAGGTAATGAGCGGCAGCCGTTTTTGCTTTCTTGTGTCGGTGTGTCCACCTACCGTGTGATAGTGAAATTGTTTTCCCGACGCGACGTAGCAACTCTGTCCTACGACGAAATTTTGTCTGCTTTAGATGCCTATTTCAAAGAAACAGTTAATGTGGTTGCAAAACGGTATACGTTTTTTCGTACAAAACGTACGGCCGGTCAAACTAATAGGGAGTGGGTAGCAACATTGCAAGGACTTACTAGGGAGTGTTCTTTTGACTGTGACTGTGGTCTCTCTTATTCAGATACAATGGTACGTGATGCAATTGCACAGAACGTTTCTGATGTTCGCATACGGGAGCAAATTTTGAAACTAGTTAATCCCTCCCTTCAACAAGTGATAGACATATTGGATAGACAAGACACACTTGACTGTGCTCAGGAATCTTTTGAAACTTCACCAGCAGTGTGTAACATTAACCGGCCCGCCAGGCGAGCTGCGCGGCCCGGTCAACTGCCATCGCGCAAACAAACGCAGCTGCCGCCACGCTCTAAGCCACGTGTGCCGCGCCAGCCCACAACTGCAGTGAAATCATGCCCGCGGTGTGCTACTAGACATTCGTGTGAACATTGCCCGTCACGCCAAGCTATTTGCTTTTTCTGCAATAGGAAAGGACATGTTCAAAGTGTTTGCCAGAAAAAGCTCCGATCAGACAATCCCAATCATTCCAGGCCCTTTGCTTCACGCCGGAATAGACCCAAGGACACTCAGGCTCGTGGACCTTCGCCCATGGACATTCATGTAGTTAATTCCGATTCGTCCAGTGCCACTTTCTCTAACAGTGACTGTGTTCGTCCCACAAAAACTGTGCGTCGACGTCGCCGGAAATCACGTCAATTAGCAAGTGATTCTGTACCAGTGTCTGTTCAAATTGCACAAAACAGTCGCTCTTGTCGTCAGCAGGACAATAAACTTTTTGTGGACTTAGACTTTGAAGGCAAAGTGATACCATTCCAGCTCGATACCGGAGCTGCAGTTTCATTGCTCAATCACGCCACGTACAAACAACTGGGCGCACCTCCGTTGCGTGCCGCAAATGTTCAGTTAAAAAGTTATTCAGGACAGAACATTCCTGTGTTAGGACAGTGCAGCCTTCTTGCAACTTACAAGGGACAAACAAAACTTGTGTCATTTTACGTTCTTCGTTCTTCTACGGCAGTGAACTTGTTTGGTTTAGATTTATTTCAGTTGTTTAACATGTCTATTGTGAATCAGGTCCTAACAGTGAATCAAACTGTGCCTTCAGACAGTGTTTCTCGCTTATGTGACGAATTTGCAGACATTTTTGCACCGGGCTTAGGTTGCGCTAAAAACTATGAAGCACATTTGGAACTGAAAGTAAACGCGCAACCGAAATTTTTCAGAGCGCGCAATGTTCCCCACGCATTGCGTGATGAGGTCGCAAGAACATTAAACGATCTAGAATCACAGGGTGTAATTGAACGTGTGCAAGCTTCTCTCTGGGCCTCACCCTTAGTAATTTTGCCAAAACCTTCCAGAAAATTGAGACTTTGCGTGGACTTCAAGGCCACAGTGAATCCACAACTAGTGACTGCTACTTTTCCTTTGCCCCGCCCGGAAGATCTTTTTGCTAAACTGTGCCCGGGAAAATATTTTTCGAAGTTGGATCTAGCCGATGCGTACTTGCAAATACCTGTGGACGACGAATCCCAGCGCGTATTGGTGGTTAACACGCATCTTGGATTGTACAGGTTCAAAAGACTGCCGTTCGGGTGTGCATCCGCCCCTGCCTTGTTTCAGCAATATTTACAAACTATTTGTGCGTCGGTCCCTACTGCAGCAAACTATCTGGACGATATAGTGATCTCCGGACAGATAGAAGAAGATCATCTTGCGAACCTACGAACGTTATTTCAGGTCTTGCGACAAAATGGTCTTCGCTTGAGGAAGGACAAATGTGTGTTTTTTGCTCGTGACTTACCATACCTGGGCCATGTCATCAATGCCCAAGGCATACATCCGAGTCCAGAGCACCTCCGTGCCATACAAGATTTACCTTCCCCTCGCAATGTGAAACAGCTACAGAGTGTGTTGGGTAAAATTAACTATTATCACAAATATATGCGCAATGCCTCTTCCATTTCAGCTCCGCTTCATCGCTTACGCCGTAAAGGTGTTCCGTTCATCTGGACGACGGAATGCGAACGCGCCTTTCACCAGTTGAAATCGGCGTTGCTTTCTCATACTTGCCTCACGCCTTTCGATCCCCAAAAACCCCTTTTGTTGATGGTAGATGCATCGGATTTCGGGATCGGTGCTGTGCTTGCGCACAAAGTTGGCTCCCATGATCGCCCTATTGCCTTTGCGTCCAAATTGCTCTCGTCTGCGCAAAGAAATTACTCGCAGATAGAGAAAGAAGCTTTGGCTCTCGTGTTTGGTGTTACTAAGTTCCATGATTTCTTGTATGGTCGTCATTTTACCATCATCACAGACCACATACCTTTGACATCGCTTTTTCATCCGAACAAGCCTGTACCTCCACGTACAGCGCAGAAATTCATTCGCTGGTCTATTTTCCTCTCGCAGTACCGCTACGATATCTTGTATCGGTCCACTGCTAAGCACGGAAACGCCGATGCGTTGTCCCGTTTGCCGGTTGCTGTGGATAAAGCATTCGATTCTTCCGAACTTGCTTGCATGTTCATTGATTCGGAAACCGATGAAGTGGTCGAATCGTTTCCGATTGATTTTCGTCGTGTAGCTACAGCCACAGCTGCTGACCCTGTCCTTGCTACTGTTTTGCGTTTTGTTGCTACGCAATGGCCTTTGTCAAAGTCTCGGATCGAGGATCCGTTGGTTCGCCGATTTTTTGCTCACAAGGAGAGACTTTTTGTTCGACGCGGTGTTTTGTTGTTGCGTTCTGATAATGATCAGTCCAGAGTCGTGGTCCCACGTTCGTTACAGTCCTCTGTTTTACGGCTTCTTCACCAAGGACATTGGGGTATAGTGCGAACGAAACAACTTGCTCGTCAGCACTGTACTTGGTTCGGAATCGATGCTGCGATTACGAATATGTGTTCTTCTTGCATGGCGTGTGCCGAACAACAATCCGCACCGCCGCGGAAAGTCTTTGCATGGCCGAAAGCCACTTCCCCTTGGCAACGCTTGCACATTGATTTTGCTGGTCCATTCTGGAATGCTCGATGGTTGGTTCTGGTCGACGCCTTCAGTAATTTTCCTTTTGTTGTCCGGATGTCTTCCACGACGTCCTCCGCCACCATCCAAGCGTTGTCTGCTATCTTTTGCATTGAAGGTCTTCCGCAGACTATTGTTTCCGACAATGGCCCACAGTTCATGTCCGCAGAATTTCAGTCATTCTGCCAGGCCAATGGTATTCAACATCTGACATCCGCGCCGTTTTTGCCTCAGTCAAACGGTGCCGCTGAACGATTGGTCCGGACTTTCAAGTCACAGATGTTAAAGTTGAAAGAGTCGCATTCTCGGGAGGATGCGTTGTTGCTCTTTATGTCTTCGTATCGCTCTCAGCCCCGAGATGGTCGCTCGCCGGCTGAGTTGCTCCATGGTCGTCCTCATCGCACCTTGATGTCTTTGCTGCATCCGCCGCATCAGGTTCCTTTGCAGCGGCAGACTCCTGCTTTTGCTCCAGGCGACGTTGTATTTTATCGCACCTATCGAGGTTCACGGCGTTGGCTCGCAGGGTGCATTCTTTGCTGCCTCGGCCGCGCGATGTATTTGGTTATGGGGGCCTCTGGTGAGGTGCGTCGGCATCTCAATCAGCTGCGCCTCTGTCGTCGCACGGGTTCTGCCGCTCCCCGTCTGCTTTCAGCGACGGTGCCGTCCGGTCAGCGCCCTGGGGACCCATCTACTGGCTCGCCTCATCCCCAGGTGTTACCGACGATGCCTTCCATTTAGCCCCATGGCGACGCGACGCCGCAGCAGCCGCCGCCGCCGCCGCCGCAGCCGCCGGTACTCCGGCCGGCGCCGCCCGCATTCGACACTTCGCTGCAGCCGCCAAGCGCCTCCCTGGGTCACGCGCCGCCGATCGCTTCCCGTGACCAGCTGTCCTCCGCCATGGAACTCCCGCCCGCTCCGGACCACATGACGTCATCGCGCGTCGGCTACCCCGACGCAATGGAGGTCGACCCTTCGGCCCCTCCTGTTTTTTTACGGGCGCATACACCGCATGTTGACGTGCACCCTGGACTAGGTTTTCAGGCGTTTCCTAGCTCCCCTCGGACCGAATGGCCGGGTGCAGGTGGCACAGCCTCGCCTGTTGTTACGCTCCCCACCTCATCGCATACGTCAACATGGGGTCCTCCCCACGGCGGGCGGAAGCCTTATCTCACGACCGTTCGCCGATTTGCGGGGGAGGAATGTGGTGTCACCGCCAGACACCACACTTGCTAGGTGGTAGATTAAATCGGCCGCGGTCCATTTAGTACATGTCGGACCCGCGTGTCGCCACTGTGTGATCGCAGACCTAGCGCCACCACAAGGCAGGTCTCGTGATACGGACGAGCACTCGCCCCAGTTGTACGGACGACCTAGCTAGCGACTAGATGTACGAAGCCTTTCTCTCTCATTAGCCGAGAGACAGAATAGCCTTCAGCTAAATTAATGGCTACGAACTAGCAAGGCGCCATTAGCCTTACAGTGATTGTAATTAAAGTCTCCTGTGTATCGTCAAGAGCGATGTACCACAATGATTGATTAAAGATAAGTATTAATCCAGCTACGTACTTTTCTTCATAGCATTAATTACGTAGCCTGTTCCAGTACTTCACGCCCGTCTGCGTTAGTCTAGCGTGCATTTTCAGCCATCTCTATCTACAAGGTGTTGGCCCAGCTGCCGACACATCAGATAACATTCTAACAAATTATGTATTTGAAAATGTTTGTAAATTTTGCATAGATTCAGGAATCTCTGACCACTCTGCATTATTCATTGTACTATCAAAAATTAAGAAAGAAATTTCATTTAACAAAAGCCATATGAAAAGGAACTTCAGTGAAAAAATTCAATTACATTTAGAAACAGCTGTATTTCAAGTAATAGTAACTTTAACAATTTTTAAGTAGCTTTCTTGAAATATTTAATGAAACTTTTCCACTTAGAACCACATGCAACAAAATGACTAATCAACTTAAATGGATAATCCAGGGTATAAAAATTTCTAGTGTTATGAAGAGGAAACTCTATAATGGACTGCTCTGTGTATGTACGACAACTGGAGTATCCTGCGTACCTACACTCCTGGAAATTGAAATAAGAACACTGTGACTTCATTGTCCCAGGAAGGGGAAACTTTATTGACACATTCCTGGGGTCAGATACATCACATGATCACACTGACAGAACCACAGGCACATAGACACAGGCAACAGAGCATGCACAATGTCAGCACTAGTACAGTGTATATCCACCTTTCGCAGCAATGCAGGCTGCTATTCTCCAATGGAGACGATCGTAGAGATGCTGGATGTAGTCCTGTGGAACGGCTTGCCATGCCATTTCCACCTGGCACCTCAGTTGGACCAGCGTTCGTGCTGGACGTGCAGACCGCGTGAGACGACGCTTCATCCAGTCCCAAACATGCTCAATGGGGGACAGATCCGGAGATCTTGCTGGCCAGGGTAGTTGACTTACACCTTCTAGAGCACGTTGGGTGGCACGGGATACATGCGGACGTGCATTGTCCTGTTGGAACAGCAAGTTCCCTTGCCGGTCTAGGAATGGTAGAACGATGGGTTCGATGACGGTTTGGATGTACCGTGCACTATTCAGTGTCCCCTCGACGATCACCAGTGGTGTACGGCCAGTGTAGGAGATCGCTCCCCACACCATGATGCCGGGTGTTGGCCCTGTGTGCCTCGGTCGTATGCAGTCCTGATTGTGGCGCTCACCTGCACGGCGCCAAACACGCATACGACCATCATTGGCACCAAGGCAGAAGCGACTCTCATCGCTGAAGACGACACGTCTCCATTCGTCCCTCCATTCACGCCTGTCGCGACACCACTGGAGGCGGGCTGCACGATGTTGGGGCGTGAGCGGAAGATGGCCTAACGGTGTGCGGGACCGTAGCCCAGCTTCATGGAGACGGTTGCGAATGGTCCTCGCCGATACCCCGGGAGCAACAGTGTCCCTAATTTGCTGGGAAGTGACGGTGCGGTCCCCTACGGCACTGCGTAGGATCCTACGGTCTTGGCGTGCATCCGTGCGTCGCTGCGGTCCGGTCCCAGGTCGACGGGCACGTGCACCTTCCGCCGACCACTGGCGACAACATCGATGTACTGTGAAGACCTCACGCCCCACGTGTTGAGCAATTCGGCGGTACGTCCACCCGGCCTCCCGCATGCCCACTATACGCCCTCGCTCAAAGTCCGTCAACTGCACATACGGTTCATGTCCACGCTGTCGCGGCATGCTACCAGTGTTAAAGACTGCGATGGAGCTCCGTATGCCACGGCAAACTGGCTGACACTGACGGCGGCGGTGCACAAATGCTGCGCAGCTAGCGCCATTCGACGGCCAACACCGCGGTTCCTGGTGTGTCCGCTGTGCCGTGCGTGTGATCATTGCTTGTACAGCCCTCTCGCAGTGTCCGGAGCAAGTATGGTGGGTCTGACACACCGGTGTCAATGTGTTCTTTTTTCCATTTCCAGGAGTGTATATGAGTTGCTGGACACGCGGTGTCCTCCCGTAGCTTTGCCAGGACGCCAGAAGCCTATATCCATTCTCTCTATTTATGTTGGTGGTCACTTGGCTACTTGTATCACCTCTCAAATAGTCCTCCTAAATGCAAATGGCTGTTTCACCAGTATGCGGGCTTCACAGCTTTATCGCTCTCATCTTCGTGTTCCACCACCTCTGACCTAGTTCGTTGTCCCAGATAGACATATCGTTCATGTTCTGCAGTTTGTGTGCTGATCAGCCACCCCATCTTGCCAAGATACACCAGTCCACATTTGCAACTGATTTCTTAAACTCCTTCAGTGTTTAGCTTGTCTACCACATCTTTTGTTGAGCCTAGAACATCTCTTTGTTCTTGCTCCAAAAGATTGGCTTGAAGTTGACTTGGCGGAGAATTTTGCCCAAACATTCAGTGACCCCTTGTACATATAGTAACAGGGTTATGTTCTGTGCTTCCTTGTGTTCTTCCCTATTGCCTTCATACTCTTTTGTCACAGTTTTATCTATTATATTCTTCCCATAATCATTGGCTCCAAAAATGGATCTGAGGTTTTGTAGTTCCACCTTCAGTTGTTCATTATCGCTGATCCTGTAGGCCCTCCTGGTTAAAGTGTGAAGAGCGGACTTCTTCTGCATGGGGGTACCTGCCGCTGCTGGTGGCTTTTCTGCATACTCTGTAGCCAAGTTTACCATCAGGCTTTTAGTAAACTTTCACATCGAGAAAAGACAGCTCACCATTCTTTTCAATCTCCATAGTAAACTGTATTTTACTATGCTCTTGATCGAGAGGTTGGTGAACTTCTGTATTTCTTCCTCTCCACGTGGTCAGATGATAAATGTATCATCAACAATCAGAGCCAGTAATCAAGGCATAAAGGTGCGGAGTGGAGAGCTGTTTCTTTAAATACCTCCATGAAGATGTCTGCTGCAACTGGTGAGAGAGGAACACATAGCTACACCATCCATCTGTTTGTAATTCGCATATTTCCACCAGTGGCAAGAAATAGTGTAAACACCAATTCAAGCACGTCTTTATTCACCAATGGCAAAGAATAATGTAAAGAGCTATAAAGAATGCATAACACCCATCCTCATATCCTTAAGTACCCTATCAAAATATGTAAAAAGCTTCCTCCACTATTATATAAGATCCAGAGTCTCTCTCAGTCAGCAGTTAGCTCCGCATAAAACTCTGAGAAAGGCTATTTGCAATACTGGCCGAAATTTCAGCAATTTTATATATTGACAATTCAGTCAACAGCCCAGAAGAATTTAACTGAAAGTAATGAAAATGTTTGTACTGAAAAATATTTGTAAACACAGCTTAGACTGCAAGCTGTCAATATGCTATCGTAGCCCTTTTGAAATAACTGTGTGTTGCATGAGAAACATGCACAGTAGGAAAGTGTATAGTGAAGAAGATGAGCAGACATGTGACGAAGGGCTGAGTTTTTGTATATGGACAATACCAAGAGGATTATACCTGTGGAGAAAATGTTCACACCATTAATCGAGCAAAAAAATTAAACAACTATAAAATTGCTCACTAATGAAGCTGATGGTGTTAGTAACATCTTTCTGTGTGTCAACAGATATGGTAACATGCTGAGGAATGGCTGTACCTTATTTAGGGCCCATTCGGTTTTATACACCAGCCATTCAGAAACCTCATACACATACAGTACTTCAAATCTACTTTAGCTCTGTTTCTATCCATGAGGAATATTTTATCCCAAACTAAAATCTGCTCCTTTGTTCTGAATTATAATCAGGATTATGAGCCACTATTATTTCAGTATTTAATCACCTGAACAATCAGTAAAAAATCCATTTACATACTTATTGGCTCAAAATTATATACCAGGTGTACCGGTATGAAATGAGTGCTTTTTTTGTGAAAATTAAACACTAATTTTGAATTGAATAGTAAAAACATTTCATTCAAAGTACTGACCATTGCTTTCTATACATTTTGACCACCTTTCTGGCAATTTTTGGACACCACGCACCAATAGAAATGTTCGTCTTTTGAAGCTAACCAATCAGACACTCAATTTTCGACTTCTTCGTAGGAATCGAAGTGTTCCTCAGCCAATGCTTGTCCCATTGATGAAAACAAATGTTAATCGGAAGGGGCCAAATCTGGTGAATACAGCGGATGGGGTAGCAGCTCCCAGTCAAGTGTTTTGATTGTCCCCTGAACCAGTTTTGCTTTGTGTGCAGGAACATTGTCGGGTAAAAAAATTACTTTGCCATGTCTTCTGGCGCAGTCTGGTCTTTTTCCAATCAATGCATAGTTCAAATTGATCATTTGTTGTCTGTAGCGATTAGTATTCACAGTTTCACCGGGTTTTAGAAGCTCATGATACACCACACCTTTCTGATCCCACCAAACACAGAGCATTGTCTTCTCGCCAAATCGATCTGGTTTTGCAGTTGATGTTGATGGTTGTCCCAGATTAACCCATGACTTTTCCCGTTTAGGATTCTTAAAATAAATCCATTTTCCATCGCCAGTAATAATTCGATGCAAAATCGATTTTCTTTCATGTCTCTGAAGCAAAATTTGACAAATGGTTTTTCGGTTTTCCATCTGTCTTTCATTCAATTCATGTGGCACTCATTTTCCACACTTCTGGATCTTTCCCATAGCTTTCAAACGGTCAGAAATTGTTTGTTGTGCAACGTTTAGCATTGCTGCCATTTGCTTCTGACTCAAAGTATCATTTTCATCCAATATTGCTTGCAATTTGGCGTCTTCGAACTTTTTTGGCGGTCTTCCACGTTCTTTATTTCTTACATCAAAATCATTATTTCTGAACCATTGAAACCATCTTTTGCATGTTGCTTCTGATAGAGCATGATCACCATATGCCTTGACAAGCATTCGATGTGACTCTGCAGCACTTTTTTTTTTTTTTTCAAATGAAAACAAAAAATTAATGCTTTCTGCAAATCATCACTTTCTGGTACAAAATTCGACATTGTTAACACATGAAAACATATGATGTTATTTGTTCAATGACTTTATGTATACTAAATATCTTTGACAGATGTCATACCAACCACACACAAAAAAAAATTAAGGCTTGTTCACAACAAATGTTCCCTATCGACACATTTGTATCTTAACGCTCATTTCATACTGGTACACCTGGTATAGCAATACGTTTTCTCCCACTACATTGCACTTACATCGATGGCATCGTACAGATTATGTATAACTATGATTGCACTTGCCCAGGTAGCCACATGTGTTACATGCTACTTCTGGGATTCGGAAAGGCATGCCGGCTTTGGATCGAATCGATCTGGTGGATTAACAACGAAAGCTGGCCTGCCTGCCAGCCTGGATGTGGTTTCTTGGTGGCTACTTACATTCAACTAAGTGAAAATTGTGCTGGTTCCCAAGTCTGACCTCAATTACATGATTCATGAACATTTAGAAAGAATGATCTATTCAGTCACCTAACATCCACCAATTAACCACTATCCGGCTCAAAAGAAGCATCAGTACCACCCATGATGAGCAACTGAATCACATTATCTGCCTTTGTTTTGTCTACCTTTAATTGTGGCCTGAGATAAGAAATATCCTCCTAACAATCCTCCTCACCCTTCCCACAATGAACTCCTGCCACCCAATCAACCTACACAAAATTCATGTCTGCTCCTACCCCACACCTTCTCCCTACCCCTTGCTCATGATGGATATCCCAGCAATAAATCTAAATGCAAAACTTGTCCCATACATCCTCCTACTACCACCTATTCCAGTTCTCTCACAGGCATCTCCTACCTCATCAAAGGCAGAGCCATTTGTGAAAGCAGCAATGTAATCTAAAAAGTTAGCTATAACCACTGTACCACATTGTATGTGGGTAATGCAACTAACAATCTGTCTGGCTGCATGAATTACCACAAACAAACTGTGGTCATTCATGTCCTTTCTTGTTTGTCCTTCAGCACCACTCCTCACAACCTTCTCTTTTCTTTCCCACATGTGCATTCTGATATCCCATTACCATGATCTTCTGTTCACTTGTATCTGCATTTAAATTCAAAGTCCTCCTCTTCTTTAATAGAACATCCAACTTGTAGTGCATACACTTCAGAATTCCCAAATTCTTTCCTTTCACTTTCATCCTGACCATCACCATATTGTCACTTATTCCCTTAACCTGCTTTCCTAACTAGTGACACTCCATGTCTTCCTTCTTCCTCATACCCACCACCTCCAGTACAGCCTACATTCACTCTTCAATTCCCTACTTCCTTTACTCTTCCACCTGGTTTCTGACAACCCTAGAATATACAATCTCTTCCTGTTCATCAAGTCCACTACTTCTTCCGCCTTTTCTGACAGTGTCTGTATGTTCAATGTAACAAACTTAGTCCTTGGAAATTGCAGAATTGTCTTCCATTATTTCTGTTCTTTCCGAGGCTTGTTCCATGTTCCAAAGTACATATTTTACCCACTACTGTCTTGCTGGGCCTATTATAGCTGGATTCGTTAACTGAGTTTTACCCTAGCTATGTAAACTGTAAATGAGAAATCAAATCTGTTCATAATTCTTGTAATATTTTTAGGTGAGTAGCGGTGTGTCCTTTCTTTCTATTGAATATCAATAATATGAAAAGCATCTGTTGCTACTCACCACACTGATGATGATGGCCATCATACCATCATAGTCATGTTTTGTTATCAGTCCCTCAATTTACTGGAAAATGACATAAAAAGGTATGAAATGAGAAAATCAGCTCCTGGGTCTGTAACCATGTTATTGTGGATGGAAATGTACCTGATAGTAGCTTCAGCCAAATAGTTAAAACTGAGGTAAAACCCAGGTGATTAAAAACTGTCGATAGTTGCTGAAAGATACACCAAGGAGGCTTATCACAGTCAGTACAAATAAAGTGGGGTGAGAAACTAAAATTGGGCGAGAAAAGCATACTGTATAGATTAGAACTAATTAGCTTAAACAGTTAGATTAATAAAATGCATACATAAAAGTTTTAAAATGCATGAAAAGTGTGAAGGGAGAAAGTAGCCTGGGGCCATTCAGGACACACGCGACAGTAAAACGTATTCCCCCCACAACTAACCCTGACAACGAACTTGGAGAAGCATTTAAGTTTGTTACAAATACCACTTTACCTCAAAAAATGTAGGATTTCGGTGGCTGCTAACCTTTCGTCTACAAATATCTGAGGTAATGAAGTAGACACATTGATTTTTTGTATCAGATAAGCCAGCATGGCACACACTTTGAGAACATGAGCAATCATGAGATGACTACCACAGCTGAAATGGGTAGGGGAGGGGGGGGGGGGGGCGTGTTCTCATGACACAAAAGGAGCATGTGGCTAAGTCTGATGCAGCTAATATGCAGTCAGCACAGTATAATGGCTTCTTTACGAGAGTTCTGGAGAGAAGTACTCCATGTTCAAGTTTGTCTCCTGAGGATGCTTCTTTAGCTAATTTCTCACTGAGTTCATTTCCTGGAACATCCACGTGGCTGCATCTAGACGAATTTTACTATTACTCCAAAACTACTGAGACCAACTAACAGGTCTTAGATGTTGGCAACCAAAAGGTTTTTGGGTAAGCAGTGAGGTACGTCTTGTAAGTAGCTGATGGAGTCACTACGAACCAGGAAGTCCTTTAATGGCAAGAGTTTTAATGTACTGCAGAGCTGGTGATATGGTCACTACCTGGAAGAGAATACTTCTCATGCCTCCAACTGTGTGCAAAAGCAAAACCAACCCTGTCATTGTCTTTTGATCCATTCGTGAAGATGTATGTCAAATTTGAGCACTCATGGGGGAAGTGAACAGAACAGGAATCACAGAATGTTGGGATCAGCATTTTTCTGGTGGCCACAAAAGAGGTCCATCCAAATCACAGGACTGGGTACATATCATGGGGGATGTCAAGAGAGAGACACAGACAAGTAGAGGCAGTCAGATGTCCTCAAATAGAGCCTCCACTTATATTCCAGCCGGTCCACCTATTTTTGGATGACTGATAAACAGCCTCATATGTTGGTTTTGAAATAGGGTCAAGTATCATGGATGGATAGCCATCTGACAGATTACGATCACATAGCTCAGCAATATTTCCTGGTGTCTAATCCTCAGTGATGGAACACCAACTTCCACCAAAAGACTGTCTATGGGACTTGTATGGAAGACTTCAGCTGCCAACCACACACCATTGTGATGGACCGGGACTAACAAGCTCATTACAGAGGGTGCTGCCAACTTGTAGACAACATATCCAGAGTCCAGTCACAGTAAAGGCAGGCTTTACAAAATCGCAGAAAAAATTTGCAGTCTGTGCTCCAGGAGATGCTGTTGAGAAATCTGAGGGTATTAAGCGTTCTCAGACAATTTGCCTTGAACTGGCATACATGTGGTAACCATATTAACTTTTTTTTTGTCATCAGTCTACTGACTGGTTTGATGCGGCCCGCCACGAATTCCTTCCCTGTGCTAACCTCTTCATCTCAGAGTAGCACTTGCAACCTGCGTCCTCAACTATTTACTTGACGTATTCCAATCTCTGTCTTCCTCTACAGTTTTTGCCCTCTACAGCTCCCTCTAGTACCATGGAAGTTATTCCCTCATGTCTTAGCAGATGTCCTATCATCCTGTCCCTTCTCCTTATCAGTGTTTTCCACATATTCCTTTCCTCTCCGATTCTGCGTAGAGCCTCCTCATTCCTTACCTTATCAGTCCACCTAATTTTCAACATTCGTCTATAGCACCACATCTCAAATGCTTCGATTCTCTTCTGTTCCGGTTTTCCCACAGTCCATGTTTCACTACCATACAATGCTGTACTCCAGACGTACATCCTCAGAAATTTCTTCCTCAAATTAAGGCCGGTATTTGATATTAGTAGACTTCTCTTGGCCAGAAATGCCTTTTTTGCCATAGCGAGTCTGCTTTTGATGTCCTCCTTGCTCCGTCCGTCATTGGTTATTTTACTGCCTAGGTAGCAGAATTCCTTAACTTCATTGACTTCGTGACCATCAATCCTGATGTTAAGTTTCTCGCTGTTCTCATTTCTACTACTTCTCATTACCTTCATCTTTCTCCGATTTACTCTCAAACCATACTGTGTACTCATTAGACTGTTCATTCCGTTCAGCAGATCATTTAATTCTTCTTCACTTGCACTCAGGATAGCAATGTCATCAGCGAATCGTATCATTGATATCCTTTCACCTTTCATTTTAATTCCACTCCTGAACCTTTCTTTTATTTCCACCATTGCTTCCTCGATGTACAGATTGAAGAGTAGGGGCAAAAGGCTACAGCCTTGTCTTACACCCTTCTTAATACGAGCACTTCGTTCTTGATCGTCCACTCTTATTATTCCCTCTTGGTTGTTGTACATATTGTATATGACCCGTCTCTCCCTATAGCTTGTTAACTAACTGTTAAATAAAAGACCTAAAAATTTGAAACTTTCAACAACTTCAAGTAACCGGTTACTGAGGTAAAGTTCATGGAATGGACACACAGTTCTGAGTCGAAAAAAGTGCATGATGCAAGTTTTTGTGGGAGAAAATTGATATTCATGATTCAGGGTCCAATTATGTATTTTCTGTATGGGCACCCGAAATTGGCACTCTGTGGTGTGCAATGGTGGAGAGTTGTACACAAACAAACACAAGTCATCCACATATAGTAACCATAAAATCATCGCCCCCCCCCCCCCCCTGTAGTCACTATACCATTAACTGTGATGGCAAAGTGGTTTATGCTCAAAAGCAAATCTTGAGGGAACCCAGTAAGTACTGTAAGTACTGGTTACTGAGGGTTGATTCTATATAGACCCACATTCGTCAGAGGGACAGGGGATTCCAGAAAAAACAGGTATAGGAAGGAAACTTTGGGAAAAATGGGTACAGAGCCCCAGAAGCCCCACTCAGTGTAGACAGGATGTGACACTGCCAGGTGGTACATCTTTTGTAGGTCAAAGAACACCAATTGGGTGTTGGTGAGTGTTGGGCTCTGTAGTTTCCAGATGAATCAATTGGACTTTGTTTCATCAGAATCTCTGAGAGTCACTTTGAAATTGTGATATACAATCATCAATTGACCAGTCTTTCGAATAATTTCTACAACCCATTAGTTAGAGAGACTGGTTGATACTTACTCAAAATTTGAGAATCTTTCCCCATTTCAGGATAGGAATAAGGTAACTTCCATCTGTCAAATACAACTGAAAAACTTGAGGATGTATTTTATCCTCTCGTTGTCTAGGTGTTAACTGTCTGATTATACATTTTACCATGTCCAGAGGCTGTCTCAACACTCTACAATCACACTGTGGAACTCCCATTCACAAAATAGTACACTGTATGATGCAAAGCCTTGTGCATGACAGGAGAGTGAGTTTCACTCCACTAGGTGTACCTGGTTCAGAAAATTAGGATGGCCAAATATGAAGTGGAGTTCATACTTGAGACGAAGGGGTGTGCGTCCCCATAGATGGTACACATTGTTTCCAAAACTCCTGCTTTCTCTTCTTCATTTTAAAACTATGCCTTTGATCAAAGTCTCTTGAATGCTATTAAATGTTCCATAGAGGAATGGCACTTGTGTTATTGAAATGCCCTGTGATGTTCTCCAATAGCTGCAGCTACTTCTTCAGACCACCATGGCACCAGCATCCATCAAGAATTTGAAAAACAAGGTGTATTGTTGCTTCCTCAGTATGTATAATCATGTCACTAGCACCTTATACCACTCCTCCGATATCCTTCTTTTGGCTGGTTTCCACAGTTGCTTTGTAGCTGAAAACTTGTCAGTTGGCATTGCAAAATGACCAACATGGTGTATGTTCCATTGGTTGATGGGTCAAGAAAGAGTGATAGGAAAGTTATCATTGTCTCAGAGGTCACCACGGATGGATCACTGGATTAAGGTGAGATGCTTGGGCTGCAAACTGCAATATCTATGGCTGAATATGTTCCACAGGCCGTACTGAAATGTTTTGCACAGCCAGTGTTAAAAAAGCGGACTGCCAATTCTGAAATTAACTGCTCTATTTTTTGGCTGCCCCACAGAGGCCTGTGGGCACTGAAATCCCCAATAGGGGGAGGGGTGGAGGCAGGTGATCCACTAGCTCCAGGAGCTCATGATACGATATAGATCTGTCTGGGGGTAGATCGACATTATGCACTGTCAGCCTAACTGACAGACACAAACAGCCACAGCTCCTAACAAAATGGCCACTGCCACCTGCTCACTGAAAGTGTCAGATCCAATGAGCAAGCAGACCTCTCATCATTAATATGATTTATACAATACAATTTGTAAATTTTACTAGCTGGAAGTTGGTTTTCTGAGAACTGTGCCTCATGAAGTGCCGTGTCACCTGTAGAATAATTAATCATTATTTGATGGACTGCAGCCAAGTGGCAATGGTAGCCATTACAGTTCCATAAAGAAATAAGATTGGGATGAGAAAGCAGCAAAGAGGAATAGATGTACGGATTATGGATATTTTGCTGCTGAGTCATGCTCCACCTGAATGTGCGGTTCTTCACTGATATTCATATGCTCGACCTCAGCGGAGATGGGAGCTGGGTCAAGAGGAGCAGTAAAATTTGATTTAACTTTCAATTTATCCTTCTTGTCCCTGTAAGGTTTTGGGTCCTGTGAGGATTTTCCTGTCTTGACTTTTGCGATGAGGAAGGACCATTTTTCTTCTAGGACTCACAGCCTATAGCTCTGTCATCTGGATGGTGGTAGAGTGTTGTTCTGTTTTGTCCTGGGAGTGGGGGTATCTTGACAGGTGTCCTCTTCCCTGATGATGCCAGAGGGAGACGAGACCACTGGTGTTGTGGGTGTGGGGATCGAGGGAGCTGGTGTTTCCTCTTCCTGACTGAAAAACAGAAACTGACATGTGGCTAGGGCAAGAGTGGCTGTTTGAGACCTTGTCATCATGGTAGGTGTGAATTTTGACACAATGTTCACAAAGTTGGACATTACATCAATCGAGTGAAGTTCTTTAAACTTTTTTCTTAGCATCTTGATATGATAGTCTGTCAAGTGTTTCATATTCCTGAATTTTTTCTCCTCCTTGAAAACTGAGCATGTCACCAAACAGGATGAGTGTTGTGTTCTGGACAGTTTACACAAGTAGGGGATTGTTCGCAAGGGCTGCCCCCATGAGTAGTCCTGCCACACTCCTCACAAGCAGCCTCATTAGTACAGCAGGAGTACATGTGTCCAAACATCTGGCACCAAAAAAAACATTTCATAGGAGGAGGAAAACAGCACTTGTCATCACACCTTAACTTTCTCAGATAAAACATTTCTGATGAAGGCTCTAGAGTCCACCCTATTATCCTAAGGTCCTCTCAGGATGCAATGAACAAAACAGACTCCATGGTGCTCTAGGTTAGCATACTGTTCTTCATTATCTTGTAGCATTATATCCCAATGGAATATGACACCTTGAATGTTGTTGAGTTTGTTATGAGGAGAGATGGTAACTGGCAGATCTCCAAGCTTGTCACAGGCCTGAAGGGCCTGCAGTTGGTTAGCAATCAGTGTTTTGATCAACAAAGATCATTTCCCATCTTTACTATTGTAGCAACATCTCCAAACTGATCCTCAATATTTTCAATGGAAAACAGTGAAAACAGCGACTTTTTTGTTGCAAAAGATTCTTTGTTGGTTCTGGAGCATAGCAAGAACCCTGCAAACTGTACATGCCCTGAACTAAAATCTTGGTTTCTGTTTGCTGAGATGGCCACGTTGGCATGGCCACCGGTATGAGTGAGTTTGATCTGTTAATAGTGGGTTGTCCACCCTAATACCCCTCACTCCAATCAAAGGTCACCACAGTCTTCACCCCATCACAACAAATGCTACATGGCGTAGTAGCTGTTGTCCAGAGTCCCAGAGCCACAGATTGGACAAGCACCTATTTACAACTCGGGCATCAGTAGGGTGATCCCTGCATTTTCAGGTGGCTACAACCATGTGGTTACATGACACCTCCCTCACCCCCACCCACCCCCCTCCCGCCCGCTCCCACACCCCAAGACAGACAGTCTACCAAACTGGATTTCCAGTGTGAACAAAAATCCACTCTAAGAGTAGTGCAGGAGATCACAGTGCATAGTGGATAGATCGTGCACCTTGTGAGGTGCCCTGCCCCAGACAGCCCACAATTCTGTGAAATTAAAAAAAATGGAGGTCAAACCCTAAAAGGGGACTATAAGTAATCATGCCAAAAAGGTCGACAGAAAAATTATGAAATGAGCTAAAACTGATGAGTGTCCAATAATGGCCAAGTCATCAATGTAAAAGCTTCACTAAGTATAAGACTCCTTTTAATCACCTCTTATGACAGGCAAGAAATACCTGTGGGACTATTCTAGTTCCTGATACCGCAAGTGGGCTCACCACATAAAGGAAGTGTCGACTGGCAGACAGACACAATGATAAAGAGTGCTAGATATTTTTCGACTCCTGGACTAAGTCCTTGGTTAGATATAGAATAAAATGAAACACACACAAATTTACAGAAGCACAACTCACACACACATGGCAACTATCTTCTCTGGGCACTAAAGCCTGGCAGCAAATGCATCTGAAGTGTGCAGCAGTCTTAGCTGGGGTTGGTAGGGGTTGATTAGGGGACAGGGGAGTACAGCAGAGGCATGGGGTGAGCAGGAGGAGAGATAGCATTCAGAAAAGGTGATCTGTGGGAATATTCTTCCCACCCCAGCAAAGATTACTGCTCATTTCGTACAACGTTTCAGTTGGGTCATAGTACCTAGGGATGAGAATCACTGAAGTTGCAAGTGCTGCCTGTATGTGACCTGTGCTTGCATGAATGTGTGTTTTGTTTTTTCCTGTTTGATGAAGACTTGGTCCGATAGCTGAATAATATCGAGCTGTCTTTATCATTTTGTTCATCTCCTCTATGTGTTGAATAGCAATCTATTCTTTTCATATTGTTGTCATTCCACGCCAATTCTTCCTTTATTTCTATTGTATATTTGTAAATGGTGGTTACCTAAATATGTTGTGACATACATGAATAATGTCACTACAGCACTGAGCCTCTCTCTATTGCTCCATCCTGTCTACAGTCCATTTTCTTTTTTTATATTTGACCATTGACAACACAACATTAGGTGAGCCTTGGCAAAGAGTATGGAAGGAAATGGGTTTAACTATGTGTGTGTGTGTGTGTGTGTGTGTGTGTGTGTGTGTGTGTGTGTGTGTGTGTAAGAGAGAAATATTCTCTTCCACTCTTTTCCCTACAACACATTCTAATGAGGCATTTTCTTGTAGATCTGACTTTCCCTATCTATTGAAGTTCTGCAAGGTCCTCCACACTGTTTTTGCTAAATTGCAACAGATTAATAGTGTACATAAATATTAACATTAGTGCATAAATCTAAGAATTTTAGGCAGAGGAGAGGGAGAGGGGGTGGGGTGGGAGTAGGGAAGGGAGAGGGAGTGGGGTAGTGGGTAGGGGGAAGGGGGGAGGGGGGGAGAGAGGGAGTGGGGGAGGGACTGGGGGAGGGAGATGGAGTGGGGGAGGGAGAGGTAGTGGGGGGGAGAGAGGTAGTGGGGGGGAGAGAGGTAGTGGGGGAGAGAGAGGTAGTGGGGGAGAGAGAGGTAGTGGGGGAGAGAGAGGTAGTGGGGGAGAGAGAGGTAGTGGGGGAGAGAGAGGTAGTGGGGGAGAGAGAGGTAGTGGGGGAGAGAGAGGTAGTGGGGGAGAGAGAGGTAGTGGGGGAGGGAGAGGGGAAGGGATTGGGGGAGGGAGTGGGGGAGAGAGTGGGGGAGGGAGTGGGGGAGAGAGTGGGGGAGGGAGTGGGGGGAGAGAGTGGGGGAGAGAGTGGGGGAGGAAGTGGGGGAGAGAGTGGGGGAGGAAGTGGGGGAGAGAGTGGGGGAGAGAGTGGGGGAGAGAGTGGGGGAGGGAGATGGGGAGAGAGAGGGGGAGGGAGAGGGAGAGGGGGAGGGAGAGGGAGAGGGGGAGGGAGAGGGGGAGGGAGAGGGGGAGGGGGAGGGGGAGGGAGAGGGGGAGGGAGAGGGGGAGGGGGAGGGGGAGGGAGAGGGGGAGGGAGAGGGGGAGGGGGAGGGGGAGGGAGAGGGGGAGGGGGAGGGAGAGGGGGAGGGAGAGGGGGAGGGAGAGGGGGAGGGAGAGGGGGAGGGAGAGGGGGAGGGAGAGGGGGAGGGAGAGGGGGAGGGAGAGGGGGAGGGAGAGGGGGAGGGAGAGGGGGAGGGAGAGGGGGAGGGAGAGGGGGAGGGAGAGGGGGAGGGAGAGGGGGAGGGAGAGGGGGAGGCAGAGGGGGAGTGGAGGGGGTGGGGAGAGGGGAGGGAGAGGGGAGGGAGAGGGGAGGGAGAGGGGAGGGAGAGGGGAGGGAGAGGGGGAGGGGGAGGGGGAGGGAGAGGGGGAGGGAGCGGGAATGGGGGAAGGAGAGGGAGAGGGGGAATGGGGTAGTGGGGCAGGGGGAGGGGGGTAGTGGGGCAGAGGGAGGGGGTAGTGGGGCAGAGAGAGGGGGTAGTGGGGCAGGGGGAGGGGGTAGTGGGGCAGGGGGAGGGGGTAGTGGGGCAGGGGGAGGGGGTAGTGGGGCAGGGGGAGGGGGTAGTGGGGCAGGGGGAGGGGGTAGTGGGGCAGGGGGAGGGGGTAGTGGGGCAGAGGGAGGGGGTAGTGGGGCAGGGGGAGGGAGTGGAAGAGGGTGGAGGGAGGGTAAATTGGGGAGAGAGGTGGAGGTGGAGGTGGAGGTGGAGGTGGAGGGGGAGGGGGTGGGGGAGGAGGAGGAGGAAGGAGGAGACAGAAAGGAGGGGGGAAGGAGAGAGAGAAACAAATTTTTCTTTAATAATACTCACAGTAAGGATGCTGGAAGGTGTGTAATAACCAGAAAGGAGGTATCGTCCCCTTGCATATTGTGGGCTCAAAAATGTTTCGCCAACATGGGCACTCAGAGATTCAGGTAATGGTCCAGTTGTTACAAATGATGATGAAACTTCACTAAATGTAGAAGACGTCATAGAAGACTTTCTCTGTTGTGATGATGCTGCATCATCACTGCTGCTACTGCTGCTTTCTGCACAAATGAGAATTTATCAGTTAGAGAACAAAAAATTACAAAATAAATAGCCAACTTTAATTTGTAGACATAAATGTATTTATGCTTCAATAGAGAATTAAAGTTAGTGAAAACACACACAACAATCTGAAGCTCATTAAGAAAAATGAGAACACTGATGTCGCTATTTCACACTTTTATAAATTGGTGTTGTAAACAGTCACAAGAAGCTACAATATAGAGCTCAATAGTACATCGGCTATCATATAATATCTATTTGGGAATTTGATTTAATAAATAAATATAACTCATCACAGTTCAAGATAGTATGTTATTGCAGAACTACACTGATGTGTGTGTAAGAGGGTGAGTGGCAGAGTGAAGCTCTGTAGCAAGTAGTAGTGCACCCTGTCAGGCACCTGACAAAAGCATTATTCAGCTACATTTGCCTGTAGCATGTGTACTGATGTGCACACACAATGGGTAGCATTGTTTTTAATGTTGATGTAAGTAGGTACAGTTATTTAGCCAGTGTAGTGTTCACCGGAATGGCACCACAAAAGCTTTTAGTATCCTCCTTTCCCCATGTGACTAAATCAGTCCTCAGTTCCAAAAAACATAGACGCTGGTCTCTGACACCCAATACCATTCAGGACTTGACTGCTACAACACTTTATCCCATCCAGGCAATGACTTTTTCAAGTCAAGTCCTGAAATGAATCCTCTCTCCCTCAAATGCTCTCCAAATCATCTACTGTCGCCTTACATTGCTCTCCTAACCTCCTTAAATATTCTAGTCAAACAATATGACATTCCCAAAACATTATCCCTACCCTCAGGTTTCTACTCCTGCAATCACCCCTCTACAAAAGTTGCCCTTGCACCCAGCCATACAGAATCAAAAGCAGAGCAACTTGTGAAATCACATATGTTGTATATCAACTAATTTGCATCCAATGCAAACCATTTTACACAGAGCTGACCACAAGTGGCTGGGCACGTAAATGGGCATAGAGGAACTGTCCTTGGGCATACCCCCTACATGCTCTACAGAATGACTCAATGGACCTCAATGCCTGCTACACCACACAGCTTATCTGGATCCTCCCATCCAATACTAGTTTCCTTGAACTCTGGAGATGGGATCTTACCCTCCAATACATCCTCGCCCCCCCCCCCTCCTCCCCCCCTTCAGCCACCACACTCTTTTTTTTCCCCTACACCTTGTTTTAACATCTTCATTCCCCTACAACCCCCAACACCTCTTTCTGCACCCCCCCCCCACCCCCATCTTCCCCTGCAGTCCCAGTTCTTAGCACTATTCATTTGTCTTCCCCATAATTCGTCTTTGCTCCTCACTCTGCCCTTATCTCTGCACTGAAACTGCACCAGTTCTTACCAAGGTAACATCTCTCACCTCCTGTGGTCTCTGATGCCTCTCCCTCCATCTTTGTCTACACTCATCCAAACTACTGGTGTGTCACTCTCATCCTGAGGTTTTAGTGACCTGCTGTTACTTTTCAACTTTCCACTCCATCCTTTTTTTCCTGACTGAGGAAAGAACTAATAGCTCCAAAAGATACTATAATGTCATCATTTTTATGTTTATGTAACACCAGTACTAAAAATTTCACTTCCCAAAGATAAGTTCTGTCTCATATTTATTAGTCTACAACCAATTCCACTTTAAAATCATAGTGCCAGTATTTATTTGAAAAGAGGCTTCAACTCCACTCAACTTATTTGGAGAACCATACACTGAGGTGGCAAAAGTTATAGGATAGTGATACGCACATATACAGATAATGGTAGTATTGCGTACACAAGGTACAAAAGGACAGTGCATTGGTGAAGCTGTCATTTGTACTCTGATGATTCATGTGAAAACTGATGAGATTATGGTCACATGACAGGAATTAACAGACTTCGAACACAGAAAGGCAATTGGAGCTGGACACATGGGACATTCCATTTCAGTAATCGTTAGGGAATTCAATATTCCAAGAATCACAGTGTCAAAAATACCAAATTTCAGGCATTACCTCTCACTATGGACAACATAGTGGCTGATGGCCTTCACTTAATGATCAAGAGCAACAAAGTTTGCATGGAGTTGTCAGTGTTAACAGACAAGCAACACTGTGAAAAAACACACACAAATCAGTGTGGGACATATGACGAATATATCCAGTAGGGAGATGTGCTGAAATTTGGCATTAATGGGCTGTGACAGCAGACAACCAATGCAAGTGCCTTTTTTAACAGTATGACATCTCCTGCAGCACCACTCCTGGGCTCGTGACTTTATCGGGTGGACCCCAGATGAGTGGAAAACTGTAGTCACATTAGATGAATCCCAATTTCAGTTGGTAAGAGCTGATGGTAGGGTTCAAGTGTGGTGCGCAACTCACAAAGCCATGGGCCCAAGTTGTCAACAAGGCACTGTGCAAGTTGGTGGTAGCTCCATAATGGTGTGGGCTTTGTTTACACGGAATGGACTGGGACCTCTGGTCCAACTGAACTGATCATTGGCTGGAAAGGGTACATTCAGCAACTTGGAGACCACTTGCAGTCATTTATGGACTTCATAACAATGCGCCAGGTCACCAGGCCAAAACTGCTCGCCGTTGGTTTGAAGAACATTCTGGACAATTTGAGCGAATGATTTGGCCATTCATGTCACCCAACATGAATCTCATCAAACATTTAAGGAACATAATTGAGAGGTCTTGCACTGGCAGTACTTTCGGAATTACGGATGGCTATAGGGGCAGGGTGGCTCAATATTTTTCCAGGGGACTCCCAATGGTTTGTGGAGTCCATGCCACAACAAGTTGCTGCATGATGCTGAGCAAAAGGAGGTCCAACACAATATTAGGACATATACTGTGACTTTTGTCACCTCTTTGTAATCTAAATAAAATTTTCTGTTTTGCAGAGGAACTTTTTTAAGTTCTAGTTGAATGCACTATGTCAGAAAGTTGTGTGTTCCCTCTGCCATCTGCAACTGTGAGCATTGTTTGATATGTTCTGGAGCACTAGAAGCAGCCTACCATGGAATTACAAGCAGCCTGTTGGTGTAGGATTTCAGTCAGTCTGTGCGAGGTTACAAATCATTTCAGTTGTTTGAGATAGGAAGTAAAACAGTTTGCCACCGATGGCTGTGTTTGAGAGATGCAGTATACCAGACGAGACATTGTTCACATTTTGCGGAAATTCGTGAAATTGGCTGTATGAATGAGGTTTAAATGTGATATAAAAAGCCTGGTATTTTAACATATCTTACATATGAGTATAACTGTACTAACCAGCTAATAATTAATATAATTCATAAATACACTGATGGAAAACAAATTGCAACACCAAAAAATTATTACTGTAGAGTAATGAAATACATTTGTCGAGGTGACATATTTAAGTGATTAACACTGCAAGATCGCAGGTTAATGTAAGCATGAGATAAGCCACTGCAAATGTGAAATGGCAGTAGATTAATAACCAGTCCATGTAACCAACAGGCTGTTGGATGTAAACATGCAAATGTGCATGCACTGTGTTGTACAGGTGCTGGATGTCAGTTTGTGGGATGGAGCTCTATGCTTTTTGCACTTGGTCAGTCAATACAGGGTCAGTTAGGTTAAGGCTGTTTGTGGTTGACACTGGAGTTGTCATTCGATTATGTCCGATGTCCCATATATGCTCAACTGGAGACAGATCTGGTGATCAAGCAGGCCAAGGCAACATGTCCACACACTGTACAGCATATTGGATTACAACAATGGAATGTGTGTTAACCTGTTGGGAAACACCCCTGGAATGCTCTTCATGAATGCAGCACAACAGGTTGAATCACTAGACTGATTTACAAATCTGGATCAGGGTGTGTGGGATAACCATTGGAGTGCTCCTGCTGCCATATAAAACTGCACCCCAGACCATAACTCCAGGTATAGGTGCAATGTGTGTAGCATGCAGAAAGGTTGGTTGCAACTCCTCCACTGCCCTCCTCCTAACCAACACACAGCCATCACTGGCACCGAGGCCTGAACCAGCTTTCAACTGAAAACACAACAGACCTACACCCCGCCTTCCAATGATCTCTCACTTGATACCACTGAAGTCGTAAGTGGCAGTGGTCTGGGGTCACTGGATGCACACAACAGGGTATCTGGCTTGGAGCTGTCATTGAAGCAATGATTTTGTAACAGTTTGTTGTGTCACTGTGGTGCCAAATGGCTGCTAAAATTGGTGCTGCAGATGCAGTACGATGCACCAAAGCCTTACAGTGAACACAGTCTCCCCTCTCACTATTGTCACATGGCCTTATGGAGTCCAATCCTCCTGCAACCGTACATTCTCGTGACCATCACTGTCAGCAATCACACACAGTGGCTATATTCCTGCAAAGCATTACTGCAATATTGCAGAATGGCCATCCAGCTTCTCGTTGCCCTATTGCATGGCCTCATTCAAACTCAGTGAGGTGTTGATAATGTTGCCTTTGTCACCTTAAAGGCATTCTTGACTAACATCAACTCACCACATCCAATCTCAAAGGTAACTAATACTCATGACCATTACAGTATATATTTAAAGCAAACCTAATTTGCGTGCTCACAGTGCCACTCTTATGTGACGTGTGTGAAATTTTAATGGACATCATCTTTCAGATGTAAAAACATGCCTACCAACTTCCATTTATGTACACAACTCCTTCTTGGTGTTGCAATTTGTTTCTGTCAATGTATGAACATGGACAAATTGTAGACTTTCTGAAGTGTGTCAGGTACTGTCTGTTATTCTGATGCAAAAGGTTTTGCTTTCGATAAGGAATTATAATATAAACTCTTTTAGAAGAACTGATTTTACATTGTTTACCACAGAGCATATGTTACTGTCAAAGTACTGTTTTTAAGCACGTGGAGCTCGAATGTCAATGAGCAGACTGAAGATGACAGGCAATGTTTTGTGACTATTTTCAGATTATCTACTTGAGTAGTCGGCAGGCTCTTGAACTATGAGTGAAAGATGAACCAGGCTAATAAAAACCTTAGCAAACTGTTACTGAATACTGAATTAAATCTAACTATGTGACTAATACTGACAGTGGTTAGGTTCATTTCCAAAGAATATAAGCAACTTCACTACACTGACACCACTCCATAGTCACTATTATCTTGAGTATTTTTACATTTCTTTGAAACCCAAAATGATCGTGCCCCAGACTGGCTTCTATCAGTCATTCCCTTCTCCTTTAGCAAATTCATGTCATAACCATGTTTAAGAACACTGGTAAATCAGTAATACTCTAACCTTTCAGTACAAATCTTGTTCGGCAGCAAAAGAAAAATACTATACAATAAAATCATAACTCAGGGTTTGATTACATTTAAAGAGAAGCTAAAGGAAGAATAATTCAAAGGTATTTACAAATTAGACATTGTACAAGAAAAGTTAAGACCTTTCTAAATATACTTCTACAGATTTTTAATTCTTGCTTTTTCTAACACAGGGTATATATGTGGACAAGAAAAAAAATTCCAGACTTTTCCCACATTTCCTGGTTAAAAATACACCTTTTCCCAGGTGAAAATACACTTTTTCCTGGGTGAAAATACACTATACCCTGAGTGACAGCACATTTATAGTGTTACATGACAATATACTTCACTTTGTAGTTGTAAAACTTACATATCCTTTGACTGATAAAGATTTTATACACTGGTGTGGAACTTACCGGCACTTATGATAATGAAACCCAGCAAAAAATAATGCATTTTGGAAAGATCTTTGATGATGATGATGATGATGATGATGATTGGTTTAGTTGGACACTCAACTGCGTGGTCATCAGCGCCCATACAAAGTCCCAATTTTTCACACAGTCCAATTTCTTTACACAGTCCAATTTCTTTACTCAGTCCAATTTCTTTACTCAGTCCAATTTCTTTACTCAGTCCAATTTCTTTACTCAGTCCAATTTCTTTACTCAGTCCAATTTATCCACTGTCATGAATGACGATGATAATGATGATGATGATGGGGAAAACACAAACATCCAGTTCCCGAGCAGAGAAAATTCCCAACCCGGCCGGGAATCGAACCCATGACCCTGTGATCCAGAGGCAGCAATGCCAGCCACTAGACCACGAGCTGCAAACAATGACCTTTGATGGGCAACAACATGTACACTGCATATTTTTGTACTATGAAAGTACAAATACGAATTCCACCAAATACAGCACAGTAGCTTTCAAACACTGAAATCGAGATTGTGATGCACTTTTGTTAGCCAACCGTAGCTCATGTCACATGACTTGCCAGCCAATGACAGAAGATACGCAGAGCATAGGATGTGATGTAGTCGGCCAATACCAACATAACTATTAAATAGCACGAACACATGACTAGGAAAAGTTACAGTTTAAATTAATTTACATACGTAAAGCTATAGGAAAGCTACGCTTTCACATATAATATTGATCATCAAAAATTTTTTACTGGTCTTTCAGAGGATGTGATTAGGAAGGATCCTAAGAGGACAGCTCAAATTAAAAGCAGCTGAATATTTCTGAGAAACATGACTGTAAATTTCACTGCTGTCCACCAGACATTTCATGGTTTACCTGGCTGAGTAAATGTCTTGGTGAGCTCTTCGACTTTTCTATAGAAAAGCCAGTTATGTGTGAAATTGCTCAAGAAATCACGTCTTACGGTTTTTAAGGTTAATTATACTTTTTTCCATCATTATTGCATAATTTGTAATGTATGAAAAAACAAAAATAAATATTAAAAATTAATCTTGAAGCTTGGTCTGTTATAATGTGTGTTATCCTTTAAAATATATCAAACACAAGTGTGCTGGTAACTTTCAAATAATCGCATTAATGGGCGGTCTTCTGGCTTCAAATTTTTTTTAAGTGGTTGGTTCTCAAAGTGTTAAGTTTTGAATGAGATTCAAATGCTCCACGATTTAAGAAAGTCATCACACATTCTCACACATAACATAATTCATCTTGCATAAAACGAAAGTTTGGAAGGTAGGAGACGAGATACTGGCAGAAGTAAAGCTGTAAGACCGGGCGTGAGTTGTGCTTCGGTAGCTCAGATGGTAGAGCACTTGCAAGCGAAAGGCAAAGGTCCCGAGTTCGAGTCTCAGTCGGGCACACAGTTTTAATCTGCCAGGAAGTTTCAAAATGAAATTTACTTTGAAAGTAACAAATCTAAAACCACCATTCACATTATTTTACAGTGAAGTAAGATTCTTTGTTACAATATCGGTTTGTATCAATGAAATTACAAAAATTCAACTGAAAACTAAAACGATGAAAAATACCCAGAATTCTAAAAAAAAGTCTGGTTTTTTCCCCTAATTTTTCCTGGATGAAAAAATTCCTGTGTTTCTTCCCCTATTTCCTGTTGTCCTGGGGCACATATACCCTGTAATACTGACAAGAGCAAAACTGAAGCACATAGCAATCAAAATTTGAATTTGGGACTGAAGAACGTTGTGCCAAGAAACAAGAGCTCCACATAATTCAGGAGTATTTTCCACTCCATTATCAATAAAGTAAATAGTGTAAAAAAAGTTGTCACGAATAAAGCTAACACATGACATGGAATATCATTAAATAAAAAATTAATAACAACCATCAGACAAATGAGATCAGCTTCAGAAATAATGACACACAAAAATTGCTTGCTAAATGCAATAATTAGTTCCTCATAGTGGCTGCACCCGAGGGAATTAACAAAAAGACTGCTGTACATCTGAGCTTTCAGCGAAAGGCCTTCTTCTAAAGTACAAGACACACACACACACACACACACACACACACACACACACACACACACACACACACAGAAGGACAACTCACACGCACATTATCAGTGTCTTTGGCTGAGGGCAGCCTCAATGACCAGAGACAGTGGTTATGTGCATGTGAGTAGTGCTTGTGTGTGTGTGTGTGTGTGTGTGTGTGTGTGTGTGTGTGTGTGAAACATAGCTTAACCACAGTCTAGGGGACTGTTTTCAGAATGAATTTTCACTCTGCAGAGGACTGTGCACCAACCTGAAACTTTCTGGAAGATTAAAACTGTGTGCAAGACCAGGACTCAAACTTGAGCATCTTGTCATAGATCAATTGAAGACTTCTTTTATCAAAATGGTGAGGAACGAGTCAGATTACAGGTACGTACACATGATTCATGTTAACTGATTTAAACATATTATTTTTTTTAATTTTACTCATGAAACTACACGTTTTTGTTTTTTTTTTTTTTTTTTTTTTTTTAAAAAAAAAAAAAAAAAAGAAGGGCTAGTATTTAATAGAAATTCATCCATGGAACACGGGTCTAGAAGAAACGAATGTAGCTTAGATCTCAAATCTGCTTTACTGGTCTTTTATGTTGGCCAAATGATTAAAAATTTTTGTTGCTGAGCCACTGAAACTTTAATAATGGGTTATAAAGGTCATTTTTCACTCTATTGTGATGGATTATTTATGATGAATTTCATTAGTGAATACCTGTATTGTGACAGTCCACTAAAAATGCCTAACTCCTTGGAAAGGCACCAACATGACGAATGCAGGTGACCATAACATATTATCCTTACTGTTTAATTTTGTGCAATAAATATTTTCTTTCTAAGTGATAAGTTATTCCACAAAACACTATTGAGTGGAAATATGCAAAATATGTCAGGATTTGATTCACTTGTTTCCAAGGCTAGCAATTATATGAACAGCAAAAGTAGCTGAACTTAACTGTTTGAGACAATCGGTAATATGCTTCTTCCAGTTCAAGTTTTCATTACTACACACAGCCAAAAATTTGAAGCATTCTACTCTATTTACTACTGATTCCTGTCATGTGCTACTTCAGTTGTTGATATTACTCTATTTGCTGTATAGAACTGAATACAGTGCTTTTTTCTCCTCTTTTTCAAAATTTAGGAAAAACTCATTTTCAGAGAACCACTTAATAATTCTTTGAAAAACATCATTAACGATCTCTTCTGTTGTTTTGAGATTTTTTATAACACTAGTACAGTCTGCAGCATCTGGTTGTTGAAAATTAAGTAGAAGGTTATTCACATACGTTAAGGTATAGGAGCCAACCGAAAATTGAACACTGTCGGCCTCCCTTTCTGGTTTCTCCCCAGTCGCTAAAATTTTCTACCCTTTCAACATTGTTTGAATTATTCAGCACAACTTTTTGCATTCTGTTTGTTAAGTATGATTCAAACCAGTGTGAGTAAAGCCATTAGTTCCATAAAACTTACATTTTTCTATGACAGTAATATGACCTACATAATCAGTTGTCTTGGAAAGATCACAAAAAATACAAACTGGCACTATTTTATTATTTAAGGTTTGTAATATTCGGTGATTGAATGAAAAATAACATTCTCAGTGGTGTAACCCTTCTGGAATGTAAACAGTGATTTGATAAGTAAATTGTTCCTGCTTAAATGTGAGACTAGTCTTGAAAACATTACTTTTTGGAATATTTTAGAAAAAGATGTGAGTCAAAAACCAGGATGACAATTATTTCTGTCTTTCTTGTCATATTTCCGTCAAGAGGTTTCACAATTCTTATTTTAATCAGTCTGGAAACATTCCCTGCACCAATGATGCATTACATTTTTCACTAAGACATTAAGTTAGAATAACTTTTTCAGAATTCTGTTTGAAATTCCATCAAGATGATACAAGCTTTTGTCATTCTTTCTTTTTTACTGTTATGTTTATAATTCTATTAACAACAGTGAATGATGTTAGTACTACTTCTAGCTCTTTAAAGTTTTGTGGAATGATATTTTTAAGATATTCTCTTGCTTCTTCAACTGAACCACTTAATCCTATTTTTTCTGCTACATTTAGACACTGTATGTTAAAAATACTTGCAACTTGTGAATTATTAGACACAGCATTGTCATTTAGTTTAATTGTTACAATAGCTGGTACACTGACTTGATGTCCTGTCTCCCATCTGCCAATACCCCAAATGATTTTAATCTTATTATGTGCATTATTATTTTATGTCAAGATGTACATACTTTTTGACATTTTAAGGACTTTCCCTAAAATATTATAGTATTCTTTTTTTTTAGTATGCAAGTAATGTCAGATCTCGAATTATTCTGGCCTTTATAAAAATATTCTTCTTCCTCTTCCAAAATATTTTAATTCCCTTTTCTATCCATAGCTTACTTGGTATTTTTTTAAATGGATATTCTGGATAACTTTTTAGGATAGCAACTTTCAAATACTGACACAAATTTACTATCAAATAAATTGAATCTCTTATTTACATTATAATAACATTAGCATCTCTTTTTATATATACCTCATCCCATACCACCTCTTTTTAACTTACTCTAAAATGTTGTGTACTGTAATAAGCTTCACTTCTTTGTGTGAACCTGTAAGGTGTTATATCATTTACTCCAATCAATTAGTCCATTAACAATTGGGAGCACATTGTTTAAGTCTCAGCACAGTAAAAAAATTATCCATCAGGGCCCTACTATCTTGCTGCATGCGAGTTGAAAAACTGACTATTGAAATTAGATTGGAATACCCAAATAATATTTCCAGTTCATATTTATTGTCTGTATCTTTTCAAAAAATCTACATTTAACTCTCCAAAAACTACCAACTGTTTCTTCTTATCTGACTGGTGCCTGAACAATGCATCTAGATTTCTCATGGACAAGTGCTCTACCGACTGAGCTATCCAGGCATGATACACAAGCTGCTATCACAGCTTTACTTCTGCCAGTGCCTCATCTCCCATCTTCCAAATTTCATGAAGTTCTCCTGCATATCATGGGGAACTAATATTCCTGGAAGAAAGGATATTGTGGAGACATGGCTTAGCCACAGCCTAGCAGTTTGTTTCCAGAATTAAATTTCACTCTGTGCTGGAGTGTGCACTTGCTGGCATATGAGGTACCGACAGAAGTACAGCTGCGAGGGTGGGTCACAAGCCGTGCTTGGACAGCTCAGTCGGTAGAGCTGTAGCCTATGAAAGGCAATAGATCCCAGGTCTGAGCCTCGTACAGCACACAGTTTTAATCTGGAAAGAAGTTTCAAGTATAGCAATATTTTTAGTAATTACAATCTTTTGCTACTTTCATAATAATAACCCATCCCTCCCTCCTCCCGCCTCTTCCCCCAAATCTCTGTTCATTTTCTTTTTACTTCCAATCAATGATGCAAGACAGATTTCCTTGGAGACTGCACCATGCAGTACTAACACCAATTTATGATAATGGTAACAAGGAAACAATCTACAATTATATATCCACCCCACTTCTTGCAGTCTTTCCAAAGAGAGCAGCATATAATAAAAATAGTATCCACTATTCTCAGCATAATTTGTCAACTTCCTCTGAGTCTTGCTTCTGCAAAGTATTCTACACAGAGAAAGCAAATTATGATCTCTCAAAACAAGTCCTGCAAAGGCTAAAACAAGAAAAATTATCCTGTTGCCTTTTCTGTGACTTTGTTAAGTCCTCTGATTGTGTAGACCTTATAACTGAGGCATGAAAATATTATGGCATTACTGGCATGTCTGCCTTCGGGGTCTGGAGGTTAGTATCATGGTTCCTGACATGGAAATTCGAGGTTCAGTTATCAGTGTTCACTTCACAGTGTTCTGAAACGAAAAGATCTGGAAAGGGTCCATTAAGGACAAATGAGATTCTGTTTGCAAAAATATGCAGAAAACTTGACACACAAAACCCCCAAAGAGACACTGAATAAAGAAACCGTGTAACGGACCTTAGGCACACAACAGTGTTTGTTTAGCGATACCAACATTTCTGCATGAATGGAGTCTCACCTCCAACAGAGTCTCACCTTCTTTACAGAAACCAGAACTTAACATTAGAAAATGAGCACCTTGGGGTAAGTAATTCTAAAATAATGGCTAAACAATGAAATAGTTTTTAAAACATCCACACAGATAAAAAAAAAACTGATTTTCAAAATGAAATTATGATGAAATAATTTTACTAATTACACTATGCACTGAGTGGTAGCAGATACAGACATACATAAAAAAGTGCCATAAATTTTTGAAAAGAGGATCCCTTAATCATTTCTTATGCTGGATGAAAGAATACTCCGCTCAGACGGCACCAGTGTCATCTTTCCTGCAAATGTCTGTATCTGTTGCTGCGGCACAGCTTTGTACACAAGAAATGACAAAGCTCAAAATCAATAATTCTTCCTTCTTTCAGCAATGAAGTATTACATTCTACCAGGGAACACTGAACAACACAAACCATGAGAATAACAAAGTGTTGTCACCTCTCCGTACATGCTGCACTACAGCTATCCCTCGTGATCGTGTCTCAACCAATTTGTTGCGAATGCTGGTCAATTTCTCAACTGATAACTGTTTCAGTCCCTGGAGACGTGATCTGGGAAGACTTTTTCCATTTGCATCAGACTCGACTATTGTAGCTGCAAAATAAATAACAAATAGAATGTTATATTCAATATTCTACCAGTACCATATTTTATGAAATATAAGACACAATTTTTTCTTCAAAACATTGCCTCCAAAATTCATGTGCTCTTATACTCAAAATTAGTATAAAAATGTCCAGAGCTTGATTCAAAATTCTCACCAGTCTTAAAAATGGCCAATCTATCTCTACCTGGCAACAATGGATTCAACTGGCAGTAGCAGCACACCAATGCAACAAAGATGCATTGCGGTGATTCACAAGCTTACTAGCACTGTTTCCTTCCTGTACTGCCATCACGAATCCACAACACTGTCTAACGTATGATGCGTTATTGCAGTCTACAGTACCAGTGAACTTGAACTGAAAGTGATTTGTGTTATCGGTAACAGTACAATATTTTGTTAGTAGCTAAATTCATAATGGTAAAAAGTAAAAAGTATTAATGTGATGTTAATTATAAATTGAAAGTATTAGCATATGCAGAAGAACATGGAAACAGAGCAGCTGAGCACCATTTCAGCCCTCCATCAACAGAAATAACCATTCACGATTGGCAGGCTAGTAAAGAAGAAATGAGGAAGACTACATGTGAAAATAGAGGACTGAATGCAATGTGGCCAAAATTAAAAGATGATGATTTTCAGGGATTTTAAAAGGCAGTTCAGTTTTATAAACTAAGCTTTTTTTTAGTCTAGCTTAGCAATCTAATAACAAAAATAGTAAAAATGTTATTCTTTAAAAAAAAAAACTTGCTTGAAAATTAAGATGTGTCTTACAGTCTGCAGCATCTTATAGTCCATAAAATACAATAATTTAGCTGACATAAAACACTTCTTAAACAGAATAAAATTTATTTCACTTGACATCGCTATTCTGAGTGTCTTTATTGTCAGTGATAACAGACAAAATATTATTAACTAATTTTAGCAGGCTGTATGCGTTAATGCACTGGTTCACAAACTCAAACACAAACCCCTGCTCACACACACACACACACACACACACACACACACACACACACACACGTGCACGCACGCACATGCATAAACAAGTAAACCACTTAGGAAGATTGGATGATGACCAGATACTAACTGTAAACTGTAAGAAAACTCTTGGGGCAGTGACTGGTTTCAATAGAAGTTGAAAAATAGTGTGTATGTGTGTGTGTGTGTGTGTGTGTGTGTGTGTGTGTGTGTGTGTGTGTCTGTCTGTCTAAAACATTGAACTTATATTCTTTTTTTCCACTTGCTACTAACCTTAGCTTTCAATACTGTTTTGCTAGTATGCTGAGATGGTTATAGACATATTGCTTTCCTGTTAACTTGGCTCTGTGACCATTATCATAAATAAAGGTCATCACTTTCCATTATTAATTGTAACAGTACAGTTGAAACAATGGAAAATAAATATGAAAAGGACAGACTGCTACTCACCACATTGATGAGGCAATGAATGGCACACTGACACAATGGAGAAGACTGTTACTTATTATTCAGCTGTCAGACTTTGTCATTCATCAAACATAGACAAAACAAAACACACATATATGCACACATGCACAGTTCACACACACATCACTGTCATCTCCGGGCACTAAGGCCTGACTCAATAATGTTGCTGTTCTTAATAATATAGTTTTGTTTATGTGTACAGTGACAAACTGAACACAGTGTTGTCTGCTAGCTAAGGTAGATTATGTTGGCAGCACTGAGAAAGCTGTCACTGTCAATTGAGGCTATTCGGTTTCAATCATTACAGCTACTCCCATTAACTATTGCACTAAGCATCTTCTTAGAATATGCAACTGATATTGTTTTGGGAAGCCATATAAAAGATGAATCAAAGTGTGAAGCTAGAATGTGTTGGTGACTTACCTTGGAGATGTAGAAAAAGATGTGTGTGCCCAGTAATGGAAATTATGGAATTTCAGTTTTATATATTAAAAAATATGACAGTATACAAACAAATTCAACATACACTGACACTGACTGCTGGTGCTGTATGGCTTGGCATGACTGGCACTGTCAACAGGCCAAGTGTATCCCGTGGTACGCTGTTCCAGAAGCAGCTTCCATTGACTGTGATTAATACAAGTGATCTGGAAAAACAACAATGGCTCTTGACCAACATGGCCTGAGGGCTCCAATCTTCTAATGAAACTATTATTTGGAAATGCAAACAAACTGTTTTAAAGCAAAGAATGGTTCATAAGAATATGCTTGGACCGCATACAGAGAAATAAAATTTTAGTGTAAAGAACTGTCAAAAAGTGTAGAGTAAACTTGAATACATGTATTCACCAACCACGACAGATCCTACATCATTATTAGAAATCAAAAGCACATAAGTAACTAATCACTAATAATGTTATGGATAAATGCTTAAAATTTCAAACTAACCCACTACTACCAAGAAGAGTATTTTTCCAAAGCTAATAGCGGTTCTGAAGTACACAGATGACAGGCCAGTTTCCAGACTTTTCATTTCTGTTTTCTATTAGCTTGAGTCTATAATTTACTTCTAACTGAATTCTTGAAGATATTCATGTATATCTGACAGCTGATCATCACATATATATTATGTTGGCAATAAGCTTGATAGATGGGCGTGCAATACTGCAATACCACACACAGTTTGCTTGTGTGATGAAAAAGGCTTAAAATTGTGTTTATATGTTGCTGCATTAATATTGACAAAAATGTTATGAACTTGGGTGAAAGGAGGGTTATGACTTTGGTTAAGCAAAACTATCATGTGGAAGATATTGTCATTTAGAATGTCAAATCAGTCATCGTAGTCAAGACTGCATACATTCTCTGTCAGCTACTGCTCATCATGTACAATCGTCCAAACTGATGCTAGAAGGTCGCAATCAACACAATTTCTTCCACTACTGTGTGACATCATTGTAAATTATGACGTGCCTATATGCCTAAATAACATCATTCGTTCCATATACTACTAGTGCTACATGCCAATGTACCACATATGATCAAACGTTTAACAGCATATTCATGTTTTCTGTATGGTAAAGTAGTTGTTGATTTTGTCACTGGAAGCTCATTTGTTAGATATTTTATCAACTGATAATGTATGAAATCACATGATCCACCAGCATTTTGCTGTGATCACTTTCCAGGTTGAAGGAGTGTACTACGAAAATACCACAAAAATGCATAGATTGCTCCCTTAATTTGGGTGTAATTTGTGAATGTGTTTACTACATCTATTAGTTTTGGAAAATAATTATTACAGGCCCATAACATAAAAAATGTACACTAATTATTTATTTATTGTTGCTGTTAATGGCAGGAGAACAGGAATTCTTAATGGTGTAACACTTTTTGTGGTCAATAGTGTTTTCATAAGTAGACCAATATTAGAGAGGTGCAGATGACAATAAAATTGCTGGTTATTGAAAACCCAAGAAGGGTAAAAGAATTATATCAGTAGTGTGACTACTCAACATTACAGGGTAAATCCACAAAACAATCACACTTGAAAAATTACAATAAAACCACTTCATTAAATATCTACATCTAAACAGATACTCCACAAGCCACCATATGGTACATGGTGGAGAGTACCCTGTACCACTACTTGTCATTTCCCCTGCAGTTCCACTCGCAAATAGAGTGAGAGAAAAATGTCGTCTGAACACCTCCACATGAGCCCTAATTTCTCATATGTTATCTTTGCGGTCCTTACGCATGATGTACGTGGGCAGCAGTAGAATCTTTCAGCAGTCAGCTTCAAATGGCAGTTCTCTAAATTTTCTCAATAGTGTTTCTCGAAAAGAACGTCACCTTCCCTTCAGGGATTCCCATTTGAATTACCGATGCATCTCCATGACACTTGTGTGTTGCTTGAACCTACCGTTAACAGATCTAACCACCCACCTCTGAATTGCTTCAATGTCTTCCTTCAATCCGACTTGGTACGGATCCCAAAACTCGAGCAGTACTCAACAATAGGTCGCACCAGTGTCTTGTATGCAGTCTCCTTTACAAGTGAACCACTCTTTCCTAAAATTCTCCCAATAAACCGAAGTCAACCATTTGCCTTGCCTGTCGTAGTTTTCACAAGCTCATATCAACTCATATCGCTTTGCAACGTTATGCCCAGCTATTTAAATGACTTGATTGTGTCAAGCAAGACACTAGTAATACTCTATCTGATCATTACAGGTTTGTTCTTCCTACTCATCCGCATTAACTTACATTTTTCGACATTTAGGGCTAGCTGCCATTCGTCACACCAACTGGAAATTTTGTCTAAGTCATCTTGTATCTTTTTACAGGCACTCAACTGTAACACTTTACCATACACCATGGCATCATCAGTAAACAACTGCAGATTACTGCCCACCCTGTCCACCAAATCATTGATGTACATAGAGAACAGCAGCAGTCCTGTCACACTTCCCTGCATGTTTATAATCTACGCATATGGAAGCATATAAGAAATACCCACTTACCAGTAAGAAGATCACATCGAGACTGTTGTCTTGGCACATGTGTAGTTCAGTTATAGCATCTCTCACATAGGTTGTGCCCACTTGGACACCTGTCGAGAGATTCACAAAAAATATGGTTCCAGTTTCTGTTCCTACAATAGCTGTATGATGGCAACCCAGAATGCTCTGCCACCACACAACTGCTGTGGGTCGAGCTGCTGAACTACGGCGAGTAGTGAGTGGACTTCCATTGACAGAGCTAGCCAAGCTGCTAGCAGACAATGAAGCAGCAGGGGGAGAGGTGACTGAAGGAAAAACTGTCACTTCTGTCGTAGACCACTGGTGATCTTTGGCTTTAGCACTGTCCACCAAAGCCAGTGCTGGTACAATGACAAGTGTTCCATCACAGCCTGCACATAAAAAGTAATGATTCTATATGCATCATTGTAGAAAGATATGCTATAAAAACTTTTAATTTTTTATACTCTGCAGCCATTACTATTGCAGTGCTCAGTTGTTTCTTTCCGCAGCACTAAGGACAAGGATAAAGCAAGTTCAATAACGGCTAAGCGTATAAGAATTAAAATCCAGTACAGTTCATTCTTAAAATTGTATAATAACAAATTGGGAAAAAAACAATTTTATTTTTCAAAAATGAGAACATTTCTCCACACTCGATGATAGTTAACAGCATACAATCAAGATGACAGTATCACCTGACCAATGATTGTGTCTGTCTCTTTCAGAAAAACAATTACACGTAAATATTTATAATCCATGTATCCATTCTTACCATAAAGATATAAAAAAACAACTTGGTTAACAGGCCTACGGAAGTACTTAGTGTCTCATTTCTGACAGCATAAAATCAAGAGCATAACCAGGGTCCGAACTAGGCAACTCAACATTCATGATGAATAGGTCTGGATACACTCACTTGTACTAAATATCTATTACATGTTCTGGATTTCTTCAAATTTATATGTACTTGAAAAATCAGTATGATGCAAGTTAGGTCTGTAAAAAATCTTTGTGGTCCTTATGCGTGATGTACGTGGGCAGCCATAGAATTTGTCTCAAACTTCATTTTCCTATCTTACCTGTCCAGATATTTTCCAGCTGAAAAAAGTAACAACAATAACAGTTTCCAATAAGGGCACTTAACAGATGACCATCAAAAATGTGCTTGTGTTAGGGATGTAATTTGCAAACTGTGAAAAATCAATAACACAAGACATGGAAACAATAATGCCACATATACAGCACTTGAATATAAATGATATAACTCCTGTCTGGGCTAAGAAATTCATGGATGGATGGATGGATGGATTGAAATTGTTGGGCGTTAAACCACGTGGTCATCAGTGCCCTTTGGTTTCAGTAGTTATCTTGTTAAAAAGTACAGGGCACATAACTACAGCAACGGTAATAAAAAATCTCACATCCAATACCCAGAAGATCTATTCATACCATTGTCACACATTAATACCATAAACAAAACAGTGGATGGCATTAAGATGGCTGGTCGATTGCAAAATTAATAGGACGAGCCAGCAACATTAAAACCTTTGTCTAATTAAATTGGGCAGAAGTCCTAATGTAATACAAAATGTCAACAATTTACTTGCTATTGTTTCATCACCGCCTAAAATTGCAGGAAGTCCCTTGGTAAATCAAAGGTTTTCCCCCTATCAGCATGCAAAAACACAATTTCAAAACATGGTGCACTGTGAGTGAGACACCACGATCACTGCAATCCTGTGGATCTTCATGCCTTAAGCATGTGTCATTGGGCAGTGTCTGATATGAAGGTGAGTGAAGACCACTTTGTCTCTGCTTGGAGACTGAAAGGAAGTACACCGTGGTCAAATAGTTGGTTTAAGTGACTGCAGATTCCTGTCCTTTCAAAACTTAACAAATAATGTGAAATATAAAAGTCACCACATTTCAGTAATCAGGGCAAGAAATTTACCCTCCGTGCAGCTTGGCAATCAACAATGAAAGCAATAAGAAAGATTAACCATAATGCTGTACTGCTGTGGGCAGTAGCTGATATTAGACATAACTGGTATTAGGCCAAGCACGAAAACAGTGAAGCAATGTGGCCATTACCTTGTTATGGAGTACCCATTACGAGATTTAAATGCCTACTGTCACAAGTAAGTCTATTTAATGACATGAACTTTGACATGCTGGCACTATGGCAGAGGATGGAAGGTGAGAATAAGCTTCCTGAAACATCATGGACAATCAATGAATTGATGATGTTAATAATCCCAAAAGATTTTATTGAACCATTTTATCTGTCAGCATTTCTTTTCCATCCACTCAGCTCGTGATCTATTTTCATGAACAGCTTAACAAAAAAAACATAAACTTTTCAGTAACTTGTTAACATGTGAGGAGTGAACCTATATCACATCACGGATATAGTTAAAAGATGAAATTGGTTCCTTTTTACTCTAAACTTTTTGTGGGCCACTTTGAGACTTTTTCACTAACTGCCTGGCTGAAGCTTCAATTTTCTCAACACCTTAATAACATTTATTAGGTCATGTTTATCTGCTGAAATTTACGCCATTTCCCTGGACATTGATCACTACCTCACTGAATATTATCTTCTTGATTCAGTTCACAGTGCATCCACCAACAAATTGCTGTATTAAAATTTTCTCATTTACCATTTTCTCTACTTTAAATGTTCTCTTTTCTACAGTCTAGTGAAAATTACATGTTTTTATAAGACTCTATAAACATACCATGATACAAATGCTTTCAAATGACACAACTGTTCCAGGACCTGACCCAGCAAACTTTATAATGGAAGGGGTCTAGCCATGGTATACAGTGACTGTAAACAAACTTCTAAAAAAACAGTGACTGTTGCACAATAGATGTGAAATGAAGCACAGGGCTACAGGCAGAGAGGTGCTAAATGAAATGTGTTTGGCTGTCGAATTAGCAATGTGTGAAGCCTTCAGTGGCTACCATAATTGAATTTATTGAAAAATCTTCCACAAAACCCAAAGAAATCCTGGTCATAAGCAAAAACTGTCAGTGGTACCGAGGTCAGTGTCCAGACACTCATGCATGACACAGAAATTTTAACTGAGGGTAGTAAAGTGAAGGTAGAACCACTTAACTCCATTTTCAAATATTTCTTTTCAGAGGAACTTTCTGGTGTATTCCCACAGTTCATTTCTTGCATTACTACAAATATGTGTGATATAAACATTTATCTCAGTAGGAATGATAAACATCATAAATCACCAAAACAGAACAAGGTCCCAGAGCTTCAATGGAACCCCTTTCAGATTCTATACAAAATTTGTGACTGAGTTAGCCTTTCTTTAAAATAAATTAAACCTTAGATCAACCCCTACCATGAAAAAACCTAAACTTAGAAGTTGGAAGAAAGCAGATCACACTCATCTACAAGATGATACATGAAAATATCACCCATCAACCATAATATCTTGAACAGTATTATCCCAACCACACAAACTAGCATGGATTCCAAAAACATCAGTCATGTGAAATCTAACTCTTACTTTTCTTACACAACACCTCAAACCACCAATCGAGGTGATAAGATGGATTCAATATTTCTTAACTGCTGAAAATCATTTAATTCAGTATCACATCAATGCTCAGTAATATTAGTTTCATCACTTGAAACATCAAACAAAATTTTTTGACTGAAATGGGGATTTATTGGCAGTGAGGAGAGCATACTATTTCAGATGGAAGGTCATTGACACATGTAGGAGTAAGTTCAGATGTGCTCCAAAAAACTGTGCTCAGAATCTTTTCATGTTCTATATTGATTATATTAATGACCTAGTAGACAATATTAGTAGTAACCCCAGATTTTTTGCAGATATTACAGTTCCCTATAATGGAGTTTTGTGTGTGTGTGTGTGTGTGTGTGTGTGTGTGTGTGTGTGTGTGTGTGTGTGTGTGAATTCAAAGTGGTGTAAAGATTGGCTACATTCTTTTTAAATGTTCATAAATGCAAACCTGTGCCCTCCCCAAAATATTGCTCAAAGAGTAACAAGACATAAAGCAGTTATAGCAGAAAGGATAGCGCCATGGACACACTGAAAAAACTTAAAGAAGAGACATCAACTGTTCTGTGAAAGCCTGCTTACAAAGGTTCACAAAGCAGTATTAAGTAAGGAATCTAGGAATATACTACAGCCCCCTACGTATCACTCCCATAGGGACTGCAAAATGCACAGAGGCATTTAAGCAGTCATTCTTCCTGTGTTCCATATGAGAGTGGAATGGGAAGAAATCTTAATACTTACAAGGGAAATCCGCATTGCACCCCCCTCAGATTTAGTGGTTAGTTGGCCCACTGGACAGCCCATCAAATACAGAACACAGACCAAACATGAAAACAGGAAGAAGGTGTACTGAACTGTGGAAAAAAGAAAGAAAAAGAAACAGTAAACATTACAAATTTAATATGTGCAATATCGAGTGACATTAACGAGACTCGGGTCATGGTCATGTGGTCATGGTGTTAAACTGCAAAGGGGGAGACCTGGTTTCAAATCTGCCTCGTGCCCAACACTTTTTTCACAAAATTATGAACTGTCTGTCCAGTCCTTGATGTGCCTGTTCACTGTATTCAATTTTGTGTGTGTTTCGTGGCATAATGTCCATTTGCAATAGAGATGTGTAATGAAGGGACCTCCAGACGTACTTACCTCCTATTTCTTCTACACGGGTACCACATGTTACGCCTCTTGCATTCCATTTTAGACATTTTGAATTCCATCATTGTAACACAGTTCACACCCGTTTATTTGATGTTTTCATTTGTGTGAGAGGTCTATGCGGCATCTCACCAGCCCTCACTACTTATGACATTTACTTGTGACGGTAATATATTCTTACCATATTATTACCCCATGGCTCATATTCTGTGATGGATAGTGACAGCAGGTGGGATGCTGCAAAGACCTCCCACAGAATTGAAAATAACAAATAAACGAGTGTGAAGTATGTTACGATAGTGGAATTCAAGAGTCAAAACTTCTAAAATGGAACACAAAAGACATAACATATGGTACCTACACAGAAGAAATAGAGGTATGTATGTATGTATGCCTTTGCTGTTGCAAACAGACGTTACTCCATGATACACACAGAAATTTGAATACAGGAAACCAAAATGTCAATAATCAGATGGACAGTTCACAATTTTGTGAAAAAAAATGTTGAGCATAAGCTAGATTTGAAACTGGATCTCCTCGTTTGCAGTCTAACACCATAACCATATAACCACACCCCGAGTCTTGTTAATGATGCTCAATATTACACATATTAAATTTGTAATTTTCACTGTTTCTATTTTTCTTCTTTTTTTCACAGTTTAGTACACGTTCTTCCTGTTTTCATGTTTAATGTGTGTTTATTTTTTGACAGACTATCCAATGGGCCAACTGGCCACTAAATCTAAGGGGGGTGCTATGAGGTGTTGCCCTTGTTAGTACAATTGAAGTACCCTCTGCTATGCACTTCACCGTGATTTGTAAAATATGGGTGTAGATTTAGAATATTTTTCAATGAGATTTTTTTTTCTTTTTTTTTTTTTGGGCGCAAAACTGCTACGGTCATTAGCGCCCGGTCTGTGACTTAGGAAAAGGTAGAAAACGAAACTGGAAACCAGCAGCAATGGGAACGAAACTCAAAAAATTGGAGAAACTAAAAACAGAAGGAAAGCTTAAAAAATCTCTATAGAAGAGGGTTGGTTGTCCCCAAAAAGAGCTTCAAATGACTGACGTCATCTCACTGGGCTCTAATAAACTCGAGAATGCGATCGGCTGAGCGCATGTCATCTGCTAAAATGGAAGATATATCAGGCGACAGCTGTAGACAGGCACGTAACGGAGTAAAATAGGGGCACTCAATTAAAAGGTGTCTTACTGTCCACAGCTGAGAGCAGTGGGGACAGAGTGGGGGAGGATCGCCACTTAAAAGATGTCGATGGCTAAAAAGACAGTGCCCTATCCGGAGTCTAGTTAAAATTACCTCCTCCTGACGACGCGTTCGGGAGGAAGAGGTCCAAGCACAGGGAAGAGCTTTCACGTCCCGCAATTTATTATTGGGAAGTGTCGACCAATGTGCGTGCCATAAAAGAACAACACAATGACATAAAACACTCCGTAGATCTGCGAAGGGAATCGTGCGAATAGCTGGCCAAAGAAGAGAGACTGTAGCCTTGGCCGCTATATCGGCCGCCTCATTTCCACAGATGCAAACGTGTCCTGGGATCCAGAGGAACACCACAGAGACGCCCCCCAAGTGGAGCAAGCGTAGGCAGTCCTGAATCCGGTGGACCAGAGGGTGGACAGGGTATAGAGCTTGGAGACTGAGGAGAGAGCTGAGAGAATCTGAAGAGATAACATACTGTATCCGCTGATGGCGACAGATGTATTGGACAGCCTGGAGAACAGCGTAAAGCTCCGCAGTATAAACCGAACACTGGTCGGGAAGCCGAAATCGATTTGGGGTGTCGCCAACAATATAGGCACTCCCTACACCAAACGATGTTTTTGAGCCATCAGTGTAAATAAATGTGGCTTCCTTCATTTGTGCACATAGAGCAGAAAATGCCTGACGATAAACAAGTGAAGGGGTACCATCCTTGGGAAACTGACAAAGGTCACGGAGCAGGCAAGTCCGGGGACGGAGCCAAAGCGGTGCTGTACCCCAAGTTGTCAAGAAAGTTTTAGGAAAGTGGAAGCAAAGAGAATGGAGCAGTTGACGGAAGCGGACTCCCGGTGGTAGTAGGGAGGAAGGGCGGTCTGCATACCCTAAATCCAAATCCAAGGAAGCGTGGAAAAAAATGTCATGGGCGGATTAGCAGGCATGGAAGACACATGGCTAGCATAACAACACAAATGGTCTTACTGGGAGAAAAGCGGAAGCCTGTTTCGATGCTCCAAGAGTGGAGGCGATCGAGACAGCCTGGAAGACATCGTTCAAGAAGGCTGGTCCATTGAGAGCTGTACTAGATCGCAAAATCATCCACAAAGAGGGTGCCCGAGACATCAGGAAGGAGACAATCCATAATTGGATTTATGGCAATGGCAAACAGAACAACACTTAGCACGGAGCCCTGGGGTACCCCGTTTTCTTGGGAGAAAGTATGGGAGAGAGTAGTGTGCACCCGCACTCTAAATGTGCGTTCTGCCATAAATTTGCGAAGAAAAAGGGGCAACCGACCGCGAAAGCCCCAAGAGAACAGTGTGTGGAGGATGCCTGTCCTCCAACAGGTATCGTATGCTCTCTCCAGATCAAAAAATATTGCTACTGTTTGGTATTTCCGGAGAAAATTGTTCATGATATAAGTGGAGAGAGCAACAAGATGGTCAACTGCAGAACGATGCTTTCGGAAACCGCATTGGGCAGGTGTTAAAAGACTGTGGGACTCCAGCCACCAAGCTAAACGGCAATTCACCGTACGCTCCAAAACCTTACACACACTACTCGTGAGGGAAATGGGGCAATAGCTAGAGGGGAGATGTTTGTCCTTTCCAGGTTTCGAAACAGGAACGACGATAGCTTCCCGCCATCGTCTGGGAAAAGTACTGTAGGTCCAAATTCGATTATAAAGGCAAAGGAGGTAACGCAGGCTATGGTATGATAAATGCAGCAGCATTTGGATGTGGATACCATCCGGTCCTGGGGCGGAGGAGCGAGAAGAAGAGAGTGCGTGTTGGAGTTCCCGCATGGAGAAAACAGTATTATAGCTTTCGCGATTTTGAGAGGACAAAGCAAGAGGTTGCACTTCCACTGCACGTTTCTTCGGGAGAAACGCTGGCGGGTAATTTGAAGAGCTCAAAATCTCAGCAAAGCGTTGACCCAATGAGTTAGAAATTGCGACGGGGTCCACTAATGTATCATGCGCGACAGTGAGCCCAGAGACCGGGGAGAAACTAGGCGCACCAGATAATCGTCGAATCTGACTCTAAACTTCCGAGGAGAGAGTGAAGGTGTTAAATGAGCTAGTAAAGAAGTCCCAGCTTGCCTTCTTGCTATCGCGGATGATGCAACGGCATCGCGCAAGGAACTGCTTATAGCGAATACAGTTGGCCAAAGTAGGATGGCGTCTGAAATTGCGAAGAGCACGTCGCCGCTCACGTATTGCGGCCCGGCATGCCTCGTACCACCAAGGAACTGAGGGGTGCCGGGGCAATTCGGAGGTGCGAGGTATTGAACGTTCCGCAGCTGTAAGAATAACGTCTGTAGTATGAGTGACCTCATCGTCGACGCTAGGAAAGTGACGGTCATCGAATGTCGCTAGACACGAAAAAAGTGTCCAATCGGCTTGGGCAAAACTTCCAGTGTCGCGGGCACATATACGGCAGTTGTGGCTGGAATCGAAGGACATATGGAAAGTGGTCACTCGAGTGTGTATCAGCAAGGGCGAACCATTCAAAGCGCCGAGCTGACGGAACAGTACTGACCAAAAGGTCCAAATGAGAGAAATTTGTCGTGGAGGCAGACAAAAATGTAGGGACCCAGTGTTGAGGCAAACAAGATCCGCTTGGTGGAAGACGTCTATCAATAGTGAGCCACGCGGACAAGGATGTGGAGATCCCCAAAGCGGGTGGTGGGCATTGAAGTCCCCAACCAGCAAATAGGGGGGGGGGGGGGGGGGGGGTGGAAGCTGACCAACAAGATGAAGGAGATCAGCTCGTGCCATTGGTGTGGACTATGGAATGTATACAGTACAAAGAGAGAAGGTGTATCCAGAAAGGGAAAGACGGACAGCGACAGCTTGGAAGGAAGTGTTTAAGGGGAGTGGGTGATAATGGAGAGTATCATGGAGAAGAATCATGAGTCCTCCATATGCTGGAGTGCCTTCAACAGAGGGGAGATCAAATCAGACTGACTGAAAATGGGGGAAAACAAAGCGGTCGTGGGGATGCAGCTTTGTTTCCTGAAGACAGAAGATGACCAGCGAGTAGGATCGTAAGAGGATCGTCAATTCATCCCGATTGGGTCGAATGCCATGGATATTCCAATGGATAATGGACATAGCACTCTGTCTTCAGGACACAAATGGCCTACCGGGACCATCCGACCGCCGTATCATCCTCAGTGGAGGATGCGGATAGGAGGGGCATGGGGTCAGCACACCGCTCTCCCGGTCGTTATGATGGTATTCTTGGCCGAAGCCGCTACTAATCGGTCGAGTAGCTCCTCAATTGGCATCACGAGACTGAGTGCACCCTGAAAAATGGCAACAGTGCATGGCTGCCTGGATGGTCACCCATCCAAGTGCTGACCACGCCCGACAGCGCTTAACTTCGGTGATCTCACAGGAACCGGTGTATCCGCTACGGCAAGGCCGTTGCCCATAATGGACATAGGGTGGACAGAAAATGGAAGAATGTGACCAAGGTTGCCATCAACTCAACGACTGCTCAGAGTTTGCGACAGACAGTGTGGAACAGCATTCAGCCGAAGGCAGAAGATCCTGATCCATAGGTTGTTCAGGAGCAGCTCCTGCCACCAGCGATCGGCCGGTTGATCGGCCGCCAGCAGTGCATCTCGGCGACACACAAGACGGCCGAGGGCGGCTACCACCATGTGGTGCTGTAGATGAGACACGCCGTCGTGGAGAAGGAGAGGAAATGAGTTTCTTATTAGCCTTCTTGGAAACAGGATGTTTAGATGAAGGAGGAACCGATGGTTGTGAAGTTGGGGTAAGTAAAAAATCTTCACGAGTAGGCTCTTTTTTGGAAGTCCGGGTGTCTGACTTTTGGGCTCGAGATTTAGCAGAACCCGATGAAGGGTGAGCCATAGAGTGAGCAGCGAAAGTGGGAGGTTGAACGGGCGATCTTTGCACTGGCTGATCTGACGACCGTGGCACTAAAGGTGAGATCACAAGTCTGCGTGGCTGCCTCCTTTGTTGGCCGACGAGAGGCAAGGACAGTGCTGTATTTTCTATCTGAGGAACAGTGGGCTTTCGACTGGCGAATAATTTTCGAGCAGCAAAGGTCGACACCTTTTCCTTCACTCTGATTTCCTGAATGAGCTTTTCGTCTTTAAAAATGGGGCAATCTTTAGAGGAAGCTGCGTGGTCACCCATACAGTTGATGCAATGAGGGGATGGAGGTGGACAAGCACCCTCATGGGCATCCTTGCCACACGTAACACATTTGGCCGGGTTGGAACAGGACTGACTGGTATGATTGAACCGCTGACACCGATAGCAATGCGTAGGGTTTGGGACATAAGTGTGAACGGAAATTATCTCATAGCCTGTTTTTACGTTCGATGGGAGTTGAACTCTGTCAAATGTCAAGAAGACAGCACGGGTTGGAACGATGTTCGTGTCAATCCTTTTCATGACTCTATGAACAGCAGTTATGCCCTGGTCAGACAGGTAGTGTTGAATTTCCTCGTCGGACAATCTGTCGAGGGAGCGTGTATAAACGACTCTACGTGAGGAATTTAAAGTGCGGTGCGCTTCCACCCAGACAGGGAAGGTGTGTAGCAATGAAGTATGCAGCAATTTTTGTGCCTGGAGGGCACTGACTGTTTCTAACAACAAGGTGCCATTTCGTAATCTGGAACAAGACTTTACAGGACCTGCAGTTGCGTCGACACCTTTCTGAATAATGAAAGGGTTGACTGTGGAGAAGCCTTGACCTTCGTCAGATCGAGAAACAACAAGGAACTGTGGCAAAGATGGAAGAACTGTCTGTGGCTGAGACTCAGTGAACTTACGCTTGTGAGCAGACATAGCGAAAGATGAGGAAACCATTGTGGAAGTATCCCCCATGATTACTGGCGTCTCCGATGGTGCGCTCCTCCCTTGGGGGGGCCTTCTCTGTGGGCACTCCCGCCTTAGGTGATTGTTCACACCTCAGGTCACACCTCCCGAGAAATGGACGGAGGGACCAATCGGCACTTTCGGAGGGTACCAGCTCGGGTAATCACCCCTCCCTGGACCTGGCCGCTACCAGGGGGTACGTACGTGTCCTACCTGTCTACCCGGGGCGGGGAATTACGCGTTATACCGTCACCGGCTACACATGGAAATGCGTGGGTCGGCCTTCAGACATGCACAAGGAGGAAAAAAGAGAAAGGGAAAAACAAAGAAAGGGAAAGGGAAGAAGAGAGGTGTCAAACGCCGCAGCGGAGAAAAGGATAGAGGGAAGAGGTAAGGAAAAGAGAAGGACAAAGACTTGCAAGCAGAGAAAACGAAGAATGTGTTACATTCTCGAGCGTCCGTCTCCGGACGTAGGCACAAAACATACTCCCAGAGAGGGAGAAAGGGAAGGAAAGAGGCGGAGGTGGGGGGGGCGGTGGGGGGGGGGGGGGGGGGGGGGAAGATGGGGGATGGGAAGGATGCGGAAAAAGAAGGCATGCAGCCCGGAAAGGAAGGAGGGCCACATTAGCTCGGGGTCCCGTGCTCGCTACACACGTATCCACAAAAGAGTTGTGGACCTCCTGGGGGGATTTCAATGAGATGTTAGCCACCTCAGGCCTTGATAGATACTGTTAGTTAAACAAGCTCATACCACTTGTAATACAGTGCATTACTCATTAAGTATGTGTCAGTCATATAATGGTGCAGAGCATGTGAAATGTTGTTTATGGTTTCATGAATCCAAATCCACTACCACAGTTCAGAGACAATTAAGGACTGTATACTGCAAGCTACCAGCACACAGACTAACTGTTGTTAATTGGTATAATCATTTCACCGAAACTGGCTGCATATCAGCACGCCAGATCAGGGTCAACAAGCAGTCTCTGATGCAGAATCGAACAAGTTCAGTAATCTTCTGTTAGTAGCCTGGGTAAATCGATGAGATGTGGCAGCTTAGAATTAAGTATGCCTCGTGTTACAGTGTGGAGGGTATTATACAAACACCTGTCATTCAAATCCTACAAATTGGAACTGTTGCAAGGTTTAAGTGAAAGTGTCAAAGAATTTGTAGCTGAGCTCTGAGCAGAAATGTTTGACAAAATGCAGACTGAAGACTATTTTTTTAATAAATTTGTGTTCAGTGAAGAAGCCACCTTCCATAGCTGTGGTAAAGTGAATCAGCATAAATGTCACGTAATTGAAAATGAACAGGACTTGCCTAAGGTAAGTTTCTTGCACTGTAAGCTGTAACAAGATTTACAGTCCTTTATTTTTTGCCAAATAAACTGTAATTGGTGTCCTTGAACATTATCTAATGCCTCAATTACAACAGGTTACGGACACAGAATTTATTTTCCAGCAAGATTGCATGCCCCTACATTGTCACCGTGAAGTTGTTGCATATCTCCATAGGAATGTGTCAACTTGGATTGGACATGGTGAAACAACATCCTGGCCACTATGAGCACCTGATTTAACCCTGATGGACTTCTGTGTGTGAGCTGTGACAACAGATAGCACTTGCAGCTGTCACTATACATGAAGACTTGCTTCATAGGATTAGGCAGGAAACTGATTACAGATAGGATATTCATTGTGTTACAAAAGGTAGCTACACTGAACATCTGTAAAATAAAACTAGAAGATATCCTGCATCCAGTGCTGTCTCAAACATTTCTGTAAGTTAAACAAGGGAATATCAACAATACAAGGAAAAGATAAGATTGCTGCTCACCATAACGATGCCATGTTGAGGCACAATGAAAACACACTTACACATTAGCTATCAGCCAAAGCCTTCTGCAGAAAAGGAAATGCACACACATTCATTCACACAAGCAAGCACACCTCATACAACCATGACCAGCATCTCTGGCAGCTCTAACCAGAGTGCAACTGTCATGTAGAGCAGAAGCAGCAACCTGGAGGGGGCGGCAAATGGGAAGGGATAGCAGTGTATGGATGAGAGGAAAGAAGAGCATTGTCTGCTGGAGTGTGTAGAACCTAGATTGCCAATAGATGAAGCATCAGGAAAGGCAGATGGCCGCGATGGCAGAGGTGCACTAACATGGCACCCTCCTACGCCAACTTGTTTATGGGCGATCTAGAAGAGACCTGCCTAGCCTCCCAAAATGCCAAACCCCAATGTTTTCCATCCCCTCTGTCCTATCACCCCCTTCTTGTTCTCATTGCCTCACCTGCTTTGTATGCCACCCTCAGCCAATGCACCCAGCCACCTTTCCCCTTCCTTGCTCCAGTCCTTTCTCACTTACCGTCCCTCCCTCTCCCCTTGCCCTGCCCCTACAGCCTTAAGTGCTGCGCCTGTTGGTAATCTAGTCCCTGCACCCTCCACCAGACAGCACTCTTCTCTCTCCCCATCTGTACACCACTATCCCTCCCCCTCCCCCCCCCCCCCTCCCGTTGCCCACTCCAGATTGCTGCTTCATTTCTACATGAGAGCCGCATTCTGGTCAGGGTTGCCGGAGATGGCGGTCATGTGTGCATGAGGTGTTCTTGCTAGTGTGAAAGAATGTGTGTGTCTTTCTTTTTTGAAGAAGGTGTTGGCCAAAAACTAATGCACGAGTGTTTTTCATCGCACCTGTCTGCAACTCAACGTGTCATCTATGTGGTGAGTAACAATCCATCTTTTCCTTCTATTTCTGTAAGTTATTTACCTTTTTCACAATTAAAGGTTACTTTTATACAACTAATTTATAAACATCCTGTATATTGGTAGATACTCATCCAGGGCATGATTTATTGTGTTTGAACACTAACCATAACTCTTGTACATTTCCAAGACGTGAAATGAACATTCTTAATTTGTCATTTAATTGTGTGAATCTTTTTATTGTGTCTATCATGACTCAGCATCTCCTCTATATGGTGAGTAGCAACTTTCTTTCTCTGGTATTATTAAAACATTGAAAGATCTTACAGTACGTCATAAACGAAACAAGACATCAGAAGATACTCCAAAAGCATTGGAATTTTGTGTATCATACTAAAATGCATAATTTGGCTTAAAGTGCACATTCATATGCCCACATTTGGATGTAAAATTTCTTGGAGTGGCTGTACCGTATTGTCTCATGTCTGGTTCTTTATTATGGAATAATGCCATATGTGCTAGAGGATGGAAACGGGCAATTGAAATGCAGCAAACAGTTGAAACTAGTCAATAGTGTAGAATGAAACATTTCGTTTCAAATAAATGGACTGCCTCAGCAGAAAATATTAATAAAAGCCAAATTTCTTTAGCAAACCGACAAAATAACTTCATTGTTCTGCAAGGCGATTAATGCTTGACTGTCAGAAAGGCGGAAATAAAATAAAATCTGAAACTAATAACTTATTTTAGCCTTTCGTAACTATGTGAATGTGTTTTAATTCACTTGATAGCTCCCAGCCACAGAGATCCGTTTTGTTTTCATTTGACGTGAGAGCAATAAATGAAGCAGAAGCAGCAAAATCACTAAACGCAAGATAGGGTAACGTGGAGGCTATCCACCTCCCCACTACTACTCAGACAGCTCTGTGTATCAGTCCCGGATCTACGATATTTCTGAACCGGGGCAATACTAAATAGTAGCATCCTCTGCCCCTCCCACGTTTGAGGTAGGACCCCAAAAATTACACAGACTTTTCAAAAAATGTTCATTTTGTAGCACACATCTTTCTGAAGAGTCTGATACATAAAATATGTGCCTTCAAGGAAATGTAAGACATATTATTTGGTCTTAAATGTGCCAAAGTGCAGTGCCATGCCTCTTCACACAGCAATCTTCTATCGCACATCAATGCATTTCCCTATGTCCAATTCAAACATGTATATTTTGTAATGGATGCCATCAAACCACAGTGGAAATTAAAATGTCCTTTGGTGCTCCCCTGCTCCCAGTCGGCCGGTTTGTATCCTGTCCCTATTTTCTTTTCTTTTTTTTTTTTCAAAACACACAATTAGCACTGAATGAGCTCATTTGTAACCAGGAGTGCAAGAACCCTCAGAAAATTTGCACTCTTTATTGCTATTAGCTATTAATTTGCTATTTTGTGTGACATAAAATTAGATATAGGAGACATAAAACCAGTAAAGACAAGAGACAAGCAAGACAGTGCACATTTCTTCAATCCTTAAGGCCTAACATTTTTCTCTCTCTAATCTTGCAATGGCTTTACATGGCATGCTCTCCTTTCTGCAAAATAATCTACTACCTCATCACAGTTCGTCAAAAGTTTTGCTACATGAAAAATCGAAATCTCGCTGTCTAATACTGAAAAAGCTGTTAATACAAATTGTACCCAAGACTGGTGTGGTTTCTCAAGGTCATTGTGTCTATTTTGTCACTATCTCCTAGGTAAAACGAAATAGGTCTGTCTAATATTGCAGAAATTGTAATACACACCAAATAAACTAGACTGTTTTCTAACAAATGGTCATTACACGACAGAATATAATTCACGAAGTACCAATATTAAGTGCCTATTTGGCCTACTACAAGCAAAAACCTTTATGTTAGGAAATAGTTTCACTTTTCATTCATACACACCAGCTTCTCAAGCATGAGATCTAAACGTAGTAGCACGAAATTTTTGTATAAATTTGGAATTGTCGTATTCTTCCATAATTTGTGTGATGTCCCTGTTTCTTCTCCTTCCTCTTTCTAACAAACAATCTTGTCATCACTAATTCTGTAACTGTTCCTGCCAGTGTCAAAAATTATTCTCCGGTTAACTTCATTAACACTGCCACAATCACCAGTTTAGTTATGCCCCTGTTTATTCTGTGGTTAGGCATTATTACGTGTTTGTACAATGCATTTTCCGTGCTACTCCTAGAATAGAACTTAAGTGCCTGCTAGCCGGGGACTGTATAACTGGCCCTTACTTGTGTAGCACTCTGGCCAAAACTTTTCTGTCAAAATTTCATTTTCTGGTATACACCGAGAAGATAACATGTAATCTTTCTTACCTGTTAGTCATTTATTTTCACTCTGGTAGTCTAAATCTATGGTTTTCGCTAATAATTATAACAATGCTGATCATTCGCAAACCCAGTCAACCACATTAACAAAAAGCGATTGCCATTCACCCATTCGGCTTTATTCCGCTCAGCTCGTATAGCCCGGTCCCCTTTTGATTGCAGGATAGTTTATTTCCAGATGCGACAGGGATTACCTGGGCAGAGACATGCATGCATTCAAAAATCAACTTATGATTAATTCAGAAAGCAGCTTAGAATGTGTTGAAAAATGTTTAAAAACCCATAGGGATGTGTTTCAAAATCATATGAATAATCAATAGACCAAAGTGCACTGGATGCTAGACGCTTTGTGAAACAACATTTATTTCCCTCAAGAATATGAATTTGCTGTCCCCCCCCCCTCCCACTGAAATTGCCGCCTGGGGGCTGATGCCCCCATTTCCCCCGCCTCATAGATCCGGGCCTGTTGCGAAAGCGTGAATCTGGCAGCCTGGGTGCGCCAGTAAAATTTTTCCGGGTAACATCTGGCTACTTGCTGTTAATGCTTATACAGCTAGCGGTCACACTTATGTAGCCAGCAGCAGGAGAAGGTACTAATCATACACGACTCAACTGTGGATGCGTATGGGCCCACTTGCAACTGCTCAAATGAATCTAATGTAAAGAGTTACGACGTCACGCTCATCGGAAGCAATTTGTTGTTCTGAAGCATTGCACAGTCTTCCTAAAGCCTTTGACACATTTTGCTCCTGACAGACGCTTGTATGAGCACTGTGGTTTGTTGTTTTATATAGCCCATTTCCTTTGCAACTCTGTGGTTTTATTTTCATTTTCTTATCTCATTCATGTTTTATTGCTGCAGTACTACTCTGCAGTATGGGGGTACAGTAATATCCTTTGTTAGAATATTGGTTCTTACCAGTCAAAACAACAAAATTCCAACTGAAAAGTAAAACAATAAAAAATTCCCAGAATTCTAAAAAATTCCTGGGTTTTTCCCGGTTTTATACCAGATGAAAAAAATCGCTGGGTTATTCCCAAATCTCCCGGCTGTCCCAGGTCGTACACACCATGTTCAATATCAAACCTCCCCATGCCGTACAACACCTCTCTTGCAGTGCCTGTGTAATTTGCTGAGCATCTCCACAATATTTTAAACTGCGTAAACCATACTGTGACGAAACACACCGCTCTACACTGGATCTTCTCTATCTCTTCTATTAACCCAATCTGGTATGGTTCCCAAACTGATGAGCAACGCTCAAGAACTGGTCTTAATAGTGCTCTGAATGGTACTGTTTTCATGGCTGAATTACATTTCCTTAAGATTCTCCAAATGAAACTCAGCATGGCACAGGCTTTTCTACAGTTTGGTTTACGTAGTAATTGCAATGCTCATATTTTATATGGTTTCCAGTGATTTATCGCCAGCAGTGTAAACAAACACTTTGTAAGACCGGATATCATCAGGTGAAGGAGACACAGTGAACTATATTAATTGTTGAAATTTTTAAAAGTCTCAATTGCAGTTAAAAATTTACAATTTGCTAATAAGTTAGTAAAGTTCACATAAACCAAAAGGCAATTTTCTGCTTATTTCCACATATCTGAAGATAGTTGTTACTCAAATGAAGCAGTTAATCTGCAGATCACAATTTCTTTTAATTGTGATCAAGACTATTAACAAATGAACAGTATTTATATGCAAGCCATTATTGTTATTTATCTTCAGATTCAACTGCCAACCCCAGCACCAATAATTGATCCTCTGCAGGTCTCACTGCATTTTGCTGGAGACGTACGACATTGCAACATCCCTACAGACAACAGAATCATGCATGAACAGCCGTTTGTTACGTCCAATTAACAATTAACATGGCTTGGAGTTCTAAGTGAATTTGTCAACTAGTATTACTTTTACGAAAGTTTTTGCAGCACTTCTTGTCTCATCTTTTCCCCAGATAATGAGATGGATTACCCGATATATATAAATCTATATTCTCTTGTTTATATAACATTACTTTCACATTTTGTGATCTTTAGTATTTTACATTTTAACATATCATAATTCTTTCCCAATTGGTGAAATGTAACTTAAGATAATTTCTAAGGCTTCCACGAGTCTACCCAGCAGAAAGTATTCTGTAATTATAATCACAGAAGTGTGTGAGAAACATAATTTACAACAGCCCAAAATGAGTGTATAATTATGTAGTGAATATGGAAAATAAATACAAACTTGCAACAAGCAGCCACGAGCCTGAAGGATCAAAACACATGGCTGAGATCATACGGCTATTATCTTGGTACCATGGGATGTGTCGCATAACGGGCTTCTCATTATCTTCATTGCAAAGGTAGTACAAACAGAGATCACCTGACCTGTAATATGAAAGAAAACAAAATCTCATAAATGTTACGAGGTTAAAGAATTCGTAAAAGTAGTGTGGCAGACATTATATGCATGTAAAACCAGTCTTTAAAAAAGGAAAAACGAACAATTTGTAAAACATCAGTAACTTCTACTGTTCATTCCCCCTTCCCTCTCAACTCCCCCTCCCCCCCCCCCCCCCTCCCACCACTGCTCCCCCAAGCCCCAAGAGTTGATGCAAGTTTCATTGTGCCCACATTCTGAATAGCACCTTTCAGGCAGCAAATGTAAGCACGCATCAATTTAATAGCAGTTTACACACACACACACACACACACACACACACACACACACACACACACACACACGCGCGCGCGCACGCATGCACGCACTGAGGCTCACGTGTGTTATATCATATTTTACATTGTCATTTTGTTGTAAACTTCAGTCACATTACAAGAGTTTAATTCTTTTAAAATACACATAACACAAAATATGGTTCATCATATGTTAGTTCCATTGTTAGTTAAACAATTATAAATTCACTGGACAAAATAATAGCTACCCCTTAATAGGATACAGTGGTTGCTTTGGAATGCTGCAGATTGTGTACCATGTTGTCATGTGGCCTTTCATCACCGAGGTAAGTAACTGCAGTGAAGTGGTTTGTATGTGCCAGTCAGTTGTATGGAATCTGCGCAATAAGATAAATCAAAGTGGAGATACGACAGAATGGCAAAAATGCACTATCATGTCTGGACACACTCATGACCACATCGCAAATGATGTGATGTGATTTGTTTGTGTATCAAGATGGACCGTTCAACAGATCTACAGAGAATCGTATACCACTCTCAGCCATGTAATCTGGTATGAAAACAATTGTCATACCAAGATATTAAAAGACTGAGACCAGAGAAGAGTCATGTCTCGTGAATGACAACTGATTTCAAACCTGCCTGGAACTCATGCTGTCAGCGAATGTAGGTCCATCTTAACCAGTTTGTGACCAATGCTGCCAAGGAACTGCATGCAAGTGATGTTTCCAGCTCATAACACAGATTCTGTAAAATATTAGGTTGTAGCATAAGTTCACAGCATTTTTGTTTTGCATGTTAATATTCTAGTTGATATAGGTTTATTTATCAATTTTCATTTTATATTTGTAGTTTACTATTGCTATTTGAGTTTACATATTGCCATTTAGTCATCTGGAGACAGTGAGGGGAGCTGTGATCCAGCAAATGGAGTGCCCAATGGAGAAATCAGAATATTTCCAACAAATTCTTCTGTTTGAGTTCAACAGAGTGGTAACAGCAGAGGAGGCAGTCTGAAACATTTGCTCTGTGTATGGGGATCATGCCAAAGGAGAGCGCACGGCAAGAAAATGGTTTTATCATTTTAAGGAGGATCATTTTGACATTAGTGACTCTCCATATTCGGAAAGACATTCGCTGTTTGATGAATATCGTATAAACGTATTAATCCACCATGATCCACACCAGTGTACTCGAGAACTGGCAAACATGTCGAACTGTGATCGTTCCACCATCGCATGACATTTGCATGCAAGGGGGAAGGTTCAAAAATTGGCGGGTACCACATGCTCCAACCCAAAATCACAAAAATCAGCATGTGGCCATATGCTTGCTCATCACCAATTGGCTTATGACCAAGCCAACCATTCCTATCCTGCATTGTTACTGGTGATGAGAAATGGTGTCTTTATGCTAACATAAGGAAAAGAAAGGAATGGCTGAGCTCAAAAAAAGCAACAGTTTCCCATACGAAGACCCATTCACATCAGCAAAAAAAAAAGTTATGCATCTGGCGGAACAGCGACGGTATGGTGTACTATGTATTGCTTCCTTATTATCAAGAACTGAGACGTCTCGCAGATGCAGTTGAAGAATAACACCCAGGAAAACTGCATGAAGTGATGCTACTGCATGGTAACATCAGTCTGCATTCTGCTAGACTAACAAAAAAGAAATACCGAACAGGAGTTGGTTTGGGAAGTCATTCCGCACCCACCTTATTCACCTAATCTTCCTCCCTCAGTTTTTCACCTTTTCTGTTGTCTATCAATAAACCTCCAAGCAACATTATTTCTGGATGAAAATGCTTTTCAAACATGGGTCAAAGAGTTCTTCGTCTGAAAACCAAGATTTCTACTGTCACGGAATCAGCATTTGCAGACTGTTGTTATAGTGAAGAATATGTGATAGATGACTAAAGTCCGCGTTATGTGTATCTGTTGCAGTTATTAAACTTATGGAAAAATGCTACGAACTTAGACACCAATCTAATAGTTGAACAGAGGCATCTAGTGTGGTCTGAAAATTCACAATTTTGCCTTGTTTCAAATGATGCAAGGCGTTGAGTGTACCACTCGTCCAATGAGGGGTATAATCCACTATGTATGTAGGGTGTACATGCCAGACACAGTTCTGCATTTTTGGAGAGTTTCTCGTATCATTCACATTACTATGAAAATGAACTAGGATTTTTATTTACACCTTATTGGTGGCTAAATGCTGCCCTTTCTTCTAGGTCTTCATGACAAATATACTACGAACACAGTTTCCCAAAATGACAACAGCAATGTTCACAGATACATACCTGGGTTGATGAACAACCAGGTGCCCTACTATGCCTTTACTGGGTTGCTAAATCAGCTAATCTTGCATGCAAAGGAAATGTCTGGTGCTATTTGGAAGTGGATGAAATGTAGCAAACAACACCTGAGCAATTAGGGAGTTCCTCAGCACGTAATAATCAATTAGGGCCTTCAGCTATATATGGCATGCCTGAAGAAACGTGGATTCTCTTGCTCATGAACTGATGACATTATCACAGTTAGAGGCAGTGTTACAACGTATTAGCATGGTATCCTGCAAGTGGCTAATTTTTTGTCTGTTGTGCTTGTATTAACTGTAAAGTTGTACATGTCCTGGAAGTGTGGCAGAGCAAACATGAGAGCTTAGCTTGAGGTAAATACATGGTTTTTATTACATATTATGAAAAGGATAGTTGCTACTCACCATGTAGCAGAGATGCTGAGTAGCAGATAGGTACAACAAAAAGACTGTCACAAAATACGTTTTCAGCCGACAAGGCCTTTGTCAAAAATAGATCACCGACGCAAACATACAAACGCAACTCACACGCACATGACCACAGTCTCTGAAGCCACACTATTAGTAGTGTCTGTGAGTTGCATTTGTATTTGTGTGAGCGTGTGTCTGTCATCTATTTTTGACAAAGGCCTTGTTGGCCGAAAGCTTATTTTGAGACAGTCTTTTTGTAGTGACTATCTGCGACTCAACATCTCCACTATAAGCTGTGTAGCAACTATTCTTTTCATATTATTATTATTATTATTATTATTATTATTATTATTATTATTGCAGTTGTGATGCAAGAAAGAGTACAAAAAAATCACAAAAATTAAAACAGAAAGCATTTTTATTTTGTAAACATGATGTAAGGGGCACAAAAAGCAGATCTCTCTCCTGACTGGAGAGTGATAAAGTTTAAACAAAACCTATGTTTTCTAAACTTTACAAAACGAGCAGATATTGGAAACTTCTAGAACATTTAAACATGTTACCAATTTCGACACATAGTTGAAGGTCAACAGTTCACTTTTTACATGGCCTCAAGCTGTTACAATTCTTGAGTACTGCTCCAGTGTTTGGTATCCACACCAGGTCGAATTAAAGGAAGACATTGAAGCAATTCAGAGATGGGTTGCTAGATTCATTACCAGTAGTTTCAAACAACATGCAAGTGTTACAGAGATGCTTCAGAACCCAAATGGGAATCCCTGGAGGGAAGGCAACATTCTTTTCACAGAACACTATTGGGAAAATTGAGAGAACTGGCATTTGAAGCTGACTGCAGAACGATCCCACAGTCGCCATCATACATTTCACACAAGGATCATTAAGATAAAATATGGGAAATTGGGGCTCGTACAGAGGCACATTTTTCCTTCACTTTGTCTGTTAGTGGAATAGCAGAGGAAATGACTAATAGTTGTACATGGTATCATCTGCCACACACCATACAGTGGCTCACAGAGTATATATGTAGATGTAGATGAACATATCCCCACAGAAGTAGGGTCAGACCGCTCCAGCACTGCTGATGAAAGAAGTTTGTGGTACTGACATCTCCGCAGTGTCAGGTACAGATGGTGTATTGTATCTGTCCTTAGTTCGTGGGTATAGCCTTCACTGCAGTAAAAGCTATTTTTAAACCTCTGATCAAGATACAGGTAGGATAATCGTGCATGTTGATGTGCATCTGAGGGCTTTAAAGGAGCTGTCATATGGTGGCTACAATGATGTGTGGCTTGCATCATAATACTGTTAGACACACTGACTTATATATGTCTTGAAAAATGAGTGGATATTTGGCACCATTTTCCTTTAGTACTGAAGGCTGGAACATGCAGAGTTGTGTACTGGACTAAGTCAGATACTTAAATATTGGAAACGTATCAAAAATTCTCCTGGTAGACATAATATTTGTTTATAGCTTGAATAAACAGTTTTTGCATTCAGGGAACCTTTGACAATACCTCACATGACAATCAAGACTACTGGTAGAGTATCTGTCCACTCTTCAGAAGTTTAATATCTGAGGATGTCCTTTAACTGATGGTGTGAGCACTATACTAGAACTTTTGCTGAGGGACAGTAGGCATTTGTTCAAATCCCGGGCATTTCTATGAATGTTCCTAGTTCTTTGAATATATGAGATTTGAATTGTTGGCCTTGATCTACGGTTACAAATGTTGGTATACCTGATCACATGATACATCCATTAAAGAGTGTCTCCATTAGGAGAGCTTCTGGCCATTGCGAAACGCTGTCTACTACCATCAGCCAGTCCTTACTGCCTTCTGATGGTGGTACTGGTCCAACAATATCCATGAGGGCGTGATGGTTTGGTGGAGCAAAAGTGCCAAGTGAAGAGGCGACTCATTCCATTCCACTTACAACATTCCATTGCTGGATGAAACTTCAGCAACCCTTTTATCTTAGGCCAAAGAAGTGCTCTCTCGACTAGGTGTATTGTTGCTTTAACTCCTTAATTGGATCAACTCTGAAATGAGGAGATGGCCTGCTGTGAGATCTCAGACAACATACATACACACCCACACTCATGCAAATGCAACTCACACACACATCGGTCATGTGTGTGAGAGGTGTGCTCATATGAGAGAGAGAGAGAGAGAGAGAGAGAGAGAGAGAGAGAGAGAGAGAGAGAAGAGGTGTGTGTGTGTGTGTGTGTGTGTTTTGTCTATTCGGACGAAGGCCTGTTTGGCCAAAAGCTCTGTTTGACAATCCTTTTGTTGTGCCTATCTGCAACTCAGCATCTCACTATGTGGTGAGTAGTAACAATATTTTTCATAATATTGTCATTATTCCATCCTGGATTTTACACCATTTTGAATCACACGTAATCTGTGGTATTGCTCTCACAATGAGAAAACAGTGATACACTGCATCCCGCCACCGAATGCTTTATGTCCTATCAACAGCTAGTGTTCCCACCTGCCACGTGTGATGGTTATTGCATGTTGACGTCAAACGTAGGCACTTGTCACATTAATGTGACTGGACCATGGATCTGTTGTAGGTAGTCTTCAGATAAGGCATTCAGTAATATTTCACAGGATACCTTGTCATACCTACCAGTATTGAAGCTGTAATTACCCCATTAGTTGTTGGATGATGAATGTCTCTTCTGATGATTACAGTATGATCAGGGAATTTACATAAATGCAAATTGAGGTTTCGTTTAAAGTTTTCAGGTAAATCAGGAGATGAATCTGGTAACTGACTGAATGATCCTATTACAATGCCCACTCTTGATATTGGGTCTTGACCAAACAATCTCACATGCAGCTTAAATTTCTATCTCAGTGGATTTGATTTTCTCGTCTACTGCGACAACTACTTACCTTCATTTTGCATTAGCCTATCCTTTCAATATACGCTCTTAAATTTTCTCCAAAAATCTCCCTGCTGTCAACCTCATGTTTTAACCAGCTTTCTATATTTAGTATTATGTGAGCTTCACAGTGTTTTAGGAGCACTTCAAACTTCAGCAACCTGTGTGAGTGCTTCAGCAATTAACAACTAGGATTTTAATGCTCTTACCTGTGGGGGGCGGGGGATTTCTTTGGATCTTACACTAATACTTTCAGGTCTCCTTTAGCTACCATTATTTGGACTGGATGGAGAGTCACCTAAATTAAAAAATCATTGTGTGCACCCCATACACAGTCAACTACTGGGATAGCAGCCCCTGATGTGTAGTGCTCACCTGCTTCACTTAGGGGGACCTTACAGTTCACAATCCTATGTTGGAAGTCAGAGCCCAGTTTATTGCAGAACCTTCGCAGTCTCTGGTTCAAGCTTTCCACTTGACTCAGAACCACAGAGCCGCAATCTGTTTTCAGGACAATCATGTAGATTGTGAGCTTCACTGAAACTCCACAAGCACTGCTGGTGTTATCAGCCTTCTCTGCCAGTTGCTGAAATGATCCCAGTATGATCTCAGAGCCAAATAACAGGCATTGTTCTTTCTCAATGTGTGCCACATTCTGCAGTTGGTAACACCCTGTTTCCCCATTGGCTGCCAGAATAGACTCTTCACCAAACTGAATGTGCTCCCAAGCATATAAACTGGATGTACATGGTGTTTCTTCTCATCCCCTTGGTACCATTATTTGGTTTACATTTGGACTGCCAAAGATTTGCGTCTGCCTCCTCAACACAGGAAACAATGCTTTTTCCAGCAGATGTAGTGAGTCTCACTGGCTCAGCTTCAGTTTCAGTAGAAGACAGCAACTGGAACTTGTTGGGATTGGTGTAGCACCCTAAGTTCTACCTGTCTCCCCTGATCTGCTGTGTAGGATGTCTAGATCTATCACTGACTCGCCACTCACAGTCCAATGGACAAATAGTGATAGACCTTGTATTTCCTGCAGAAGAGACAGTATCCATAGGAGTGGATAGTATTTGGGGTACCTTTGACACACAATTCTCAGTAGACCTCCAAACACACCCATTTACAGTTACCTTCTAATCACTTGACAGTCGTCAAGGCACTTTATAGTTGACGGACAACAACTAACTTGTCCTGTGCCCGAGAACAGCATACAGAGTGGCGCTGCATTGTGTCTGATGCAATATTTTACAGAGCAGTAAACAAATAGCATTAAACTATGTTTTTAATTTATAGGTCTGATTTGTTACAAACATCATCAGTAGCCTTTTAGAACTGAAGTGATCTACAGCCAAAATGAGATATCTGTGCTGTTACATCAGAAAGTAATCACTGAACTTTATTTTATTTATTTATTTATGCATTTATTTTACATGGCAAGATTAGGGCCTTCAGGCCCTCTCTTACACCTAACCAGGCATACTCAGATTCAACAAATTTCAGTTTCTACAGAACATTAAGGACATATAACATGTTATACAGTATTTATGTTAAAGAAAAAAATAGAGATTATAAACGTAGTACAATGATCATTATAACAATCAAAAAATAATTATAACAATCAAGAATAATAATAATAATAATAATAATAATAATAATAATGGTAGTAGCAGTAGTGACTATGTATATGAAAGTAAACATATTTTTCTTTTATGAATGTCAGTCCTATTGCTAGTTGGGAATTTTCTCGTTATATTCTTGCAGCTTGTGAGTTATTCTCATCAAGCAGAGTCGTAAGACGATAGAATGGGGTGAAAGAGATATAGAAGAGGTAGATAGGTTAGAGGAAGAGAAATAGAGTGGTAAAATTCGAAGCTATGATGGAGAGGCGAAAGAAAGAGATGAGAGGGGCACAACAATGGTGGCTATACCATCCCTAATATGTAAGTCTTGAGTTCCCTCTTGAATGTTGAGTGGTTCTGGATAAGATGCAGATCACAGGGGAGCGCGTTCCATAGTCTTATGGCTGAGATGGAGAATGACACGGAGAAAGATTTTGTGTTATGTAAAGGTACAGCCAAGATGCTAGACGTATCCGATCTGGTATTGCGGTTGTGGAATGATGATAGGTATTTAATGTGAGAAGATAAGTATTGAGGGCACCAGTGGCTACAGTGTTTCGGAATTACGTCTTCCACAAGGAACGATACCTTCTGGAGGTTTTAGTGAAAATGTAGCAGGTAAGATAGTCAATCCATAACTCATCAAATTCAGTTTGTTGACCTTTGCAGCTTCCCTGAGAGGCCAATTTAAGTCATGTGGAATGGAGCTACTTGATATGGAGTTTAGTATCAATTGAACTATGAGAAAGTAAGGTACATTCTTCCATCATTGTCATTTCTTACCATGGCATACATAGTTTCACACAAATTAGTTGCGATTTTGTTAACGATACCCATGCCTAATCCTGTTAATACGATATAGCCATGCCTGTGTTGTTCTGATTACGATGCAAAGTTCCTTTGGACATGCATGCATGTTCAAAGTAACAGGCACTGCAGTGACCACAGCCATTACAAAACACATCAAATGAATTCAAAATTGCAAATAAGGACAACCATCAGCTGTAGAATGGAATGACGACATCGAAAATTTGTGCCGGACCGGAACTCAAACCCAGATTTCTCACTTATTGCATGTAAGTCCAAAAGAACAGGCACTGCGGCGACCACAGCTGTTACAAAACATATCAAATGAATTCGGAACTGCAAATAAGGACTATCATTAGCTGTAGAGTGGAATGACGACAATGAAAATTTGTGCCAGACACTCAAAGACAGATTTCCTGCTTATCGTATCTATCTACCAACACCGGGCAAGCGACATTCAAGTACAACGTTTGACCTGTATGCGAATATACATAGTGGATGTACGAGTACAGGTCGTAGATGCTTGGTTGACAACATATGAACGTTTCCTCTGGCCGTGACTCATCCACGGATAGTCAAATGGTAAGGTGAATACATGCGATAAATAGGAAATCCCCCCTATGAACCATAGACCTTGCCGTTGGTGGGGAGGCTTACGTGCCTCAGTGATACAGATAGCCGTACCGTAGGTGCAACCACAATGGAGGGGTATCTGTTGAGAGGCCAGACAAACGTGTGGTTCCTGAAGAGGGGCAGCAGCCTTTTCAGTAGTTGCAGGGCCAACAATCTGGATGATGGACTGATCTGGCCTTGTAACACTAACCAAAACGGCCTTGCTGTGCTGGTACTGCAAACGGCTGAAAGCAAGGGGAAACTACGGCCGTAATTTTTCCCGAGGGCATGCAGCTTTACTGTATGAATAAATGATGATGTCGTCCTCTTGGGTAAAATATTCCGGAGGTAAAATAGTCCCCCATTCGGATCTCCGGGCGGGGACTACTCAGGAGGACGTCGTTATCAGGAGAAAGAAAACTGGCGTTCTACGGATCGGAGCTTGGAATGTCACATCCCTTAATCGGGCAGGTAGGTTAGAAAATTTAAAAAGGGAAATGGATAGGTTAAAGTTGGATATAGTGGGAATTAGTGAAGTTCGGTGGCAGGAGGAACAAGACTTTTGGTCATGTGAATACAGGGTTATAAATACAAAATCAAATAGGGGTAATGCAGGAGTAGGTTTAATAATGAATAAAACAAAAGGAATGCGGGTAAGCTACTACGAACAGCACAGCGAACGCATTGTTGTGGCCTAGATAGACACGAAGCCCATGCCTACGACAGTAGTACAAGTCTATATGCCAACTAGCTCTGCAGATGACGAAGAAATTGAAGAAATGTATGATGAGATAAAAGAAATTATTCAGGTAGTGAAGGGAGACGAAAATTTAATAGTCATGGGTGACTGGAATTCGACAGTAGGAAAAGGGAGAGAAGGAAACATAGTCGGTGAATATGGATTGGGGGCAAGAAATGAAAGAGGAAGCCGCCTGGTAGAATTTTGCACAGAGCATAATTTAATCATAGCTAACACTTGGTTCAAGAATCATCAAAGAAGGTTGTATACATGGAAGAACCCTGGAGATACTAAAAGGTATCAGATAGATTATATAATGGTAAGACAGAGATTTAGGAACTAGGTTTTAAATTGTAAGACATTTCCAGGGGCAGATGTGGACTCTGACCACAATCTATTGGTTATGAACTGTAGATTAAAACTGAAGAAACTGCAAAAAGGTGGGAATTTAAGCAGATGGGACCTGGATAAACTGAAAGAACCAGAGGCTGTAAAGAGTTTCAGGGAGAGCATAAGGGAACAATTGACAAGAATGGGGGAAAGAAATACAGTAGAAGAAGAATGGGTAGCTTTGAGGGATGAAGTAGTGAAGGCAGCAGAGGATCAAGTAGGTAAAAAGACGAGGGCTAATAGAAATCCTTGGGTGACAGAAGAAATATTGAATTTAATTGACGAAAGGAGAAAATATAAAAATGCAGTAAATGAAGCAGGCAAAAAGGAATACAAACGTCTCAAAAATGAGATCGACAGGAAGTGCAAAATGGCTTAGCAGGGATGGCTAGAGGACAAATTTAAGGATATAGAGGCTTATCTCATTAGGAGTAAGATAGATACTGCCTACAGGAAAATTAAAGAGACCTTTGGAGAAAAGAGAACGACTTGTATGAATATCAAGAGCTCAGATGGAAACCCAGTTCTAAGCAAAGAAGGGAAAGCAGAAAGGTGGAAAGAGTATATAGAGGGTCTATACAAGGGCGATGTACTTGAGGACAATATTATGGAAATGGAAGAGGATGTAGATGAAGATGAAATGGGAGATACGATACTGTGTGAAGAGTTTGACAGAGCACTGAAAGACCTCAGTTGAAACAAGGCCCCCGGAGTAGACAACATTCCATTAGAACTACTGACAGCCTTGGGAGAGCCAGTCCTGACAAAACTCTACCATCTGGTGAGCAAAATGTATGAGACAGGCGAAATACCCTCAGACTTCAAGAAGAATATAATAATTCCAATCCCAAAGAAAGCAGGGGTTGACAGATGTGAAAATTACCGAACTATCAGTTTAATAAGTCACGGCTGCAAAATACTAACGCGATTTCTTTACAGACGAATGGAAAAACTGGTAGAAGCCGACCTTGGGGAAGATCAGTTTGGATTCTGTAGAAATATGGGGACACGTGAGGCAATACTGACCCTACGACTTATCTTAGAAGCTAGATTAAGAAAAGGCCAACCTACGTTTCTAGCATTTGTAGACTTAGAAAAAGCTTTTGACAATGTTGACTGGAAGACACTCTTTCAAATTCTGAAGGTGGCAGGAGTAAAATACAGGGAGCGAAAGGCTATTTACAATTTGTACAGAAACCAGATGGCAGTTATAAGAGTCGAAGGGCATGAAAGGGAAGCAGCAGCTGGAAAGGGAGTGAGGCAGGGTTTTAGCCTCTCCCCGATGTTATTCAAGCTGTATATTGAGCAAGCAGTAAAGGAAACAAAAGAATAATTCGGAGTAGGTATTAAAATCCATGGAGAAGAAATAAAAACTTTAAGGTTCGCCGATGACATTGTAAATCTGTCAGAGACAGCAAAGGACTTGGAAGAGCAGTTGAACGAAATGGACAGTGTCTTAAAAGGAGGATATAAGATGAACATCAACAAAAGCAAAACGAGGATAATGGAATGTAGTCGAATTAAGTCAGGTGATGCTGAGGGAATTAGATTAGGAAATGAGATACTTAAAGCAGTAAAGGAGTTTTGCTATTTGGGGAGCAAAATAACTGATGATGGTCGAAGTAGAGAGGATATAAAATGTAGACTGGCAATGGCAAGGAAAGCGTTTCTGAAGAAGAGAAATTTGTTAACATCGGGTATAGATTTAATTGTCAGGAAGTCGTTTCTGAGAGTATTTGTAAGGAGTGTAGCCATGTGTGGAAGTGAAACATGGACGATAAATAGTTTGGACAAGAAGAGAATAGAAGCTTTTGAAATGTGGTGCTACAGAAGAATGCAGAAGATTAGATGGGAAGATCACATAACGAATGAGGAGGTACTGAACAGGATTGGGGAGGTGTTTGTGGCACAACTAGACTAGAAGAAGGGATCAGTTAGTAGGACATGTTCTGAGGCATCAAGGGATCACAAATTTAGTATTGGAGGGCAGCGTGGAGGGTAAAAATCGTAGAGGGAGACCAAGAGATGAATACACTAATCAGATTCAGAAGGATGTAGGTTGCAGTAGATACTGGGAGATGAAGAGGCTTGCACAGGATAGAGTAGCGTGGAGAGCTGCATCAAACCAGTCTCAGGACTGAAGACCACAACAACAACAACAACAAATAGGAAATCCGGATTCGAGTTTCATTGTCATCATTCCATTCTACAGTTGCAAATATTATTTCACTTGATGCATTTCATGACAGCTGTGGTTGCCACAGGGGCTGTTTCTTTGGACTTGCATGCATGTCCAAAGGAACTTTGCATTGTAATCAGAATAACACAGGCACTACAATATCGTATTTATCTTCCGATACCGGGCAAGCAACTTTCAAGTACAACATCTGACCTGTACGAGAATATACAATGTTGGATGCACAAGTACAGTTCGCAGATGCACGGTTGACGACATATGGAGGTCTGGGTCTGGCCATGTCTCGTGCACAGATAGCCAAATGGTAAGGCGACCACACGTGATAAATTGGAAATCAGGGTTCGAGTCTCGGACCGGCACACATTTTCACTGTCATCATTCCATTCTACAGCTGATGGTAGTCCTTATTCGCAATTGCAAATTCATTTGATGTGAATTCTGTCAATGGCTTGCAAAAATCCCAAGTGATCAGATGTCAGAGATGCATGAAAATACTTCTGGACTGCTTGTCACAAACAAACTGAAATGAATTACTTTAAAACGCCTAGTGATCAGATGTCAGAGAGGCTTAACTGAAATTTTGCTTTGATGTGTTTTCCCCCTCTAATTGTTTAAAGGTTTTCAGCTGAGGAGTAAGCTACCCACACTTAGTTCCATAGCAAAATTTGTTAATATGAAGATGAATGGAATATGATGTGCTAGAATGTTTCTCCAATAAATACTTTATAACACAGTCTGTGTAATTGTGTTTACTTTTCTATGCCGCTGTGACATCATATTTCTGTATTCTGAGTTCCATTTCAGCAAGGCATCATAACAAAACCTTCACACTTGTCAGTCCTCCTTAACCCTGCGATGCTGTTGTCCACCACAGTGGACGGCTGTTAAAGTCACTTCTTTGGTGTTTTTGGTATCCTGAGGCTGCAAATTCACACAGGGCACAGCAGCAATAGGGAGTAACTACTGGAGTGGACAGCATGCATTTGCAGATATTTAGGATTGATTAAGAATGTCAAAGTAATGACATTAACAGCTGTCCACTGCAGTGGACAACTGCGCCATAGGGTTACGAAATGATGGTCCATCACAACAGTGAATGGTCTGCTAAACAAATATAGTAGGATTTTAATGATCCCCAAACAACTGCACAGAACTCTTTCTCACCTACAGGGTAATGCTTCTCTAAGTTCAAGAGTAGTCTTCAGGCTAAAATACTCACTTTTCAGTGTCTCAATTTTTCACTAAAACTGCATCTACCCCATAACCACCAGTCAGTTGCAGTTCAGTCATGGCACTGATGTCCTACTGTGCCAGAACTGGGGAAAATGTCAGTGTCTTTAAGGTTATATAAAGATGTTTCTTATTCCTCATTCCATGAAAATTTGCTATCCCCGCACAGTTGTTCCTGTAGTATTCATGTCTTAGTTCTGGGGTTCTTCATGTCTTAATTCTGAAGTTCTTCACTGAACACATACAGTAGGAATGTATTTCAGGGAAACTTATTGCATCAAAAATATATTGAACAACTGTGAAATCTGTTGTTGTCATTGTTGAAGTTCTTAGTCCAGTTTGATACAGTTTTCTACACTAGTCGATTCTCCTCAGCTCTGCATAACCACTGCACCCTACATGCATCTGACCCTGGTTGATGTATTCAAGCCTCAGTCTCCCTCTCCAATTTTTATGCCCTCACTTCCGTCTCTTACCAAACTGATGATTTCTTTATGTCTCAGGATGTGTCCGCCAACCAATCCCTTCTTTCAGTTAAGTTGCACCACATATTTCTTTTTCTCCCAATTGAATTCAGATCTTCCTCTACCCAGCACTACCCATCTTCAGTATTCTTCTGTTACACCACATTTCAAAAACGTCAGTTCTCTTATTGTCTGAACTGCTTATTGCTCAGATTTCACTCCTATAGAAGGTGGTATTCAATACAAATACCTTTAGAAATGACTTCCTAACACTTAAATTTATATTAAGCGTTAACAAATTTCTCTTTTTCGCCAATCTGTACTTTAAATTCTCTCTACTTTGGCCATCGTCAGTTATTTAATTTCCCAAAGAGTAAAACTCATCTAATACTTTTAGCCTCGCAGTTCCTAATCTATTCTATAACACCTAATTTAATTCCACTATATTCCATTCCCCTTGTTTTACTCCTTGATATCCATCTCACAAGCTCTTTTCAAGACACTATTCATTCCGTTCAACTACCCCTCTGAGTTATTTGCCATCTCTAACATAATTACAATATCAAATAGCAAATATTTTATTTCTTCCCCTTGAAATTTAATTTCCTTTCCAGATTTCTGCTTGGTTTCATTTATTCATTGCTCAATGTACAGACTGAATATCACCGGGGACAGACTACAAACCTGTCTCTCTCCTTTCTTAAATACTGCTCCCCCTTCGTGTCTTTCAACTCATTACTGCAGCCTGAATTGTGTACAAATTGTAGATAACTTTTTGTTCCTTTTATTTTACCATCTTCAGAAAATAGCCTTTTGCTCCCTGCATTTTATCCCTGTTACCTTCAAAATTTCAAGGGCCCAAACTGATCTTCCCAAGGTCACCTTCTACCAATTTTCTGTCAATATTTTGCAATCATGACTTCATGTCTTATTAAACTAATGGTTACATTTTATTCACACCTTTCAGCACCATCTTCTTTAAAAAAGGAATTATTACATTATTTTGAAATCTGATGTTCATTTTGCATACTAGTTGGAATAGTTTACTTATATTCGTCTTTCCCAAGGACCTCAATAAATCTGAGAGGTGGGCATCTACTCCAAGAGCCTTGTTTCAACTCCTTTTATAGCTCTATCAAATTCTTCTTGCAGTATTGTATCATTCATCTCAACTTGATCTGCTTCTTCTCTTTCTATAATGTTATCTTCTAGTTTGTTTCCCTTATACAGACCCACAAGTATTTCTTCCGCCTCTCAGCCTTCCCTGCTTTGCTTAGTATGGACATGCCATATGAGCTCTTAATATTCATGCATGTGCTTGCCTTATCTCCAAAGGTATATTCAATTTTTCCATATACTGTGTCTGTCTTTCCCATAGTCATGCATACTTCTACAGCCGTGCATTTCTCCTGCTTTGCCAGTTTTCACTTCCTGTCAATCTCATTTTTTAGATGTCTGTAATCTCTTTTGTCTATTTCATTTGCTACATTTATATATTTTCTCCTTTCATAAATTACATTCAATACCTCACGCATTACCCATGGATTTCTGCTGGGCCTTGTCTTTTTGGCTATTTCATCCTCTGTTGTCTTCACTATTTTGTCTCTATAGCTACCCATTGTTACACCTGATCCAGTCAGTCATTGCACAGCACTCCCACTGAAACTCTCAACAACCTCTGGTTCTTTCAACTTATTCAGATCCCATCTCCTGTAATGTATTACCTTTCTGAAATTTCTTCAGTTCTGCAGTTCATAATCAATAAATTATGGTCAGCATCCAGATCTGCCACCGGAAATATTTTGCAGCTAAAAATCAGGTTTTGTAAGCTCTGTCTTACCACTAAATAATATTCTGAAACTTTCAAGTGTCTCCAATTCTATTTTATACTTCTTACAATTTTATGTATCTGTAAGGACAGTACTTGTGCTAACTAGATGCCCCAAAAATTTATTGGGTGACAAACATAAATTTTCTGTATTTTGCAATGACTGTTAAGCAACTTAGGCTTTCATCAAGTGGCTTCAGAGAGACACTATGTAAACCAAAGACAAATCATATATTTCATATATTACAGAAAGTGGTGAAAGTTGTCTGCCAACCCATTATTGAAACTGAGTGCACGGTTGCATAGATTATAAACCATGTACATTTCACCAGATTTTATGAAGTCAATCTTTCCCCAGTAAGGTTTGTTAGTATCAAACTGCCCATAGTGGAGAAATACATCATTCGTTTCAGATAGTTCATGGCTTCATCTATTTATAGCTATGAATAGATAATAGGGCTGGTAAGCAGATCTGGATAACAAATGAGTATGCCAGAGATTCTCTTTTCAGTTAACTCAAGTACTACTGTAGGAGGTGACAAGCCAGATGGTGACCTGAGCAAATGAAACAGGTGATCATTCAACTGGAGGAGAACTGGCCAGCAAACAGATTAATGCACTCTGCATGGGTACCAACAAACAAAACTAACCTTACTCTTTTGACAAAAACAGAGTTTTACAATGTGTGTTGAACACTTTACATATCACATACTGCAACATTTCCTCTGAGAATATCATTGCCTTTATAATCACAAAATATGCCTAGAGGCAGGCAAGCGAAGAGGCTTCTTTGGGCCAACCTCTTCATCACAGAGTAGCACTTCCATCCAATGCCATAAATTTGTTTTGTGTGTGTGTGTGTGTGTGTGTGTGTGTGTGTGTGTGTTTTTTTTTTTGGGTGGGGGTGGCGGGTGGGGGGGGGGGGGGGAGGGGGAGGCTGGAAGACAATGACTACAAGTTTAACATCAGTAACACATTTCCTTTTAATTTATATTGGACAAAGCCAATAATTTATCTTATTAACAAGTTAGCAAATTCTACATTAATATTATTTTTAAATCTTTTTTGTGGTTGCATGTGCCACAACCCTATTTAAAATGGTTTTTATTATTAGTGCTGAAGTTTATTTTCTTTACTTGCTTAGAGACAGAAAAAATACACTGCTCAGAAAAACTTAAGAGTGAGAAAGATAAAGTAACATAAGATATTAACTGTTTGGTGGAAGTGTAGGTCCCCTAGTAGTGCATATAGAGTTGGACACTGCCCCACAAAATGAGGCAGTAGAAGGCACACGGAAAAAAAAACAATGTGTGTGGATCAGCAAGCTGTTACAGTGCACTGTGGCAGTGTTCTTCATTATAACATGGCCTGGAGACATTTACATGACTTCACACAGGGAACAACTGTAAGGAGGACGAAGTGTGATGAGTGTAGCCCAGGAGTTTTGCATTGCTCACAGCACTGTTTCATCACATACAGTGGGAGTCCTCTGAACCACAGGTCCTCTTAACCACAAGACTGCTGCCTGAAAGAGAGAAAATGGGTGACCATGCCCAACTATAGCAGCAGATGACTACTGCATTGTGCTACAGGTGAGAGGGACTCACATCAAATAGCAAGCGCAATTTTAATTACGTTTAACAGGACTGCAAGGCATGCAAAATCTAGTTCTGCAGTGGCACTGAGATTGAACAGGAGTGGTCTCTCTGCCCGCAACTAGTATGTTGCATTCTGCTGACACCCATACATTGGCAGCACCATTTGTGATGGTGCTAAGAGGATGGAGATGGAACCAATGAGAAATGGGGCTGCGTGATCCTTTTGGATCACAGCAGATTCAGTAGTGATTTTTGAAGTACCCACACATGGCTAAGAAGATGTAATGCAACCAGGAACACTGTTGAACATGATCATTTTGGTGGTCTAGGTGTTATAGTGTGGGGAGGAAAAATGTTGCTTGGGTGTACTGATCTCTAAATATTTGAACAAATAAAAAGATTCACACAAACATAGCTTTCGGCCATTAAGGCCTTTGTCAGCAGTACACACACACACACACACACACACACACACACACACACACACACACACAAAAAAAGCGCAACTGTGCCTATCGCGGCTCAGCATCTCTGCTATATGGTGAGTAGCAACTTTCCTTCTCTCGTATTGTTACATTCCATCCTGGGTTTTCCATTGTTTGATATCTGAACAAATTACACACACCAGTCATCATTACTGTGAACCAGTACTCCTTCCCCATGTCCAACATTTCAGGAGTGCATTTGGCACTGACTTAATTTTTATGGATGAAAGTGCATGAGCACATCAAACGGCACAGGTGGAGCAGCTCTTGGAATGAGAGGATAGTCAGCAAATGGATCGAGCTGCTCATTTCTTGACTTGAATCCTATGCAGCACATATGAGATGCGGTGGGGAGACATACTGCAGCACGCCCACATGCATCAAAGATTGTTCAGCATTTGTCAACTGGACTGGTGGATGAATGGAATGTCCTACCACAAGAACTCCTTACCAACCTAGTGGCCAGCATGGGAGCACATTGCAGAGCATGCATTACTGCCCATGATGATCATCCACCCTATTAAGAACAAAGTTTTGCTTTTTAATGTCCATGAAAAAGATTGTCACTTCTGTTCATTTCATTGCATATTTCTTTCAGTTACCTTCTGTACTACACTCTAGCAGTTCTTTCTATGTATGGTTCAAGTTCCATCGAGCCATGCAAGTTGGCAGTGACACATAATGATAAAGTTATTTTTGTCCTTTCATTTTTCACATCACTGTACCTAATACAACAAGATGGAAAAGTTCGATAGGCCACAACCCAGCTCTTCAAGATAATACATTTTGTGTGGTAGTTTTCTGTGAATACCATGCTGAACTAAGTGTATTAATTGGTTTCACCACACGTCAATTCCAGTTAAGCTTTTTAGGTAGCTGGAACAAATAATTTCATGTAGTGTACAAACAGTAAAATTTACTTCCATTACCAGCAGGCAAATAGTTTTCTCTGAAGAGAATATGTTATGAAAGTTAACAAGTTAGGCTGTAAATAATGAATTGGTATTAAATAGTAAGCCATTCTTCCAAAGATTATTGAAAAGACAAGACAGAGTGAAGTGGATAAGTAATTAAAAGTGATTTTCTTATCTCAGTTCTCATAGGTGGATGCCACTATTGCATATTTCAGTGTGTCAGGAAACATGCCTTGAGTCACTGACTAATTACAAACATAGCTTATTAGTGCTCCAATCATGACAGCAGATGATATCAGCAACTTGCAAAAAACACAAAAAAGGATATTAAATAGTGATCACAGCAATCTTCTGAGCCGTTGTAGTTTTGAAACTAATACCCATTGATGGTGGAAGCTGTGTATACCACAGTAAATCTAATGCCTCTGTAAATAGTTGTTTATATTTGCAACCACGTAAGAAAGTAATCACTGAAACTACTGGTGAATAATCACCGTGTGCCACCATTTCTGACAGAGATATTACCTGGTGACAATATTTCATTCACTTGTTTGATTTGTGTCTTGTTTAATAATTCTCCACACTGTGTTTTGCTTATCCCTAGTTTTTTTAATTATTTTTTGTGTATAGTAGCGTTTCACTTTTCTGATAATACACTTCGGGATTTTACAATACTGATGTGAATTGAATTTTAACTGTTGACTACAAGCTGTCCTCTGGACTAGGTACAGCTCTATCATCCTGACCCAAGACGCTTTAAACCCATGTGTTACCCATCCCCTGCGCTGCTTTCATTTAATCTTACATTTGATTGCTCTAAGAAAAATCGAGATTCAAAGTGCTGTAGGGACATGCTTAAAAATTTGAATTAAATTAATTCATCTGCAGTGTCTGTTTTGTGTATCTGTTCCCACTTCCCTTAACATGACTTCTGTGTGAGGTTAAGACTGACATTGATTATAATTCTGCTGCATAGTATTCTTCTTTGATTATCTATGATTAATGATTTGTTTGTTTTACTGTAACATCTGACAATCATAGCACGATACAAACTTAACTTGATAAAGAAGGTTGGGTCTAAAACCAAGTTATCACAGGGTGCTTCACATGACTTTAAATTCTTTTTGGGAATCAGTCAGAAAATCAATATCAGTCTCCATAAACAATGAGTCTTCAGTTACATATCCCTCTAACTCCTTGAGTTACTTAGTACAGTTCCTATTGGCAGACTCTACCTCTCAGGAGCTAAAAGCTTGTTTTCTCCAGATCAATTGTGAAACAGTACTGAAGGAGCCGTTCAGTACAATAACCTACAATGCATAAGGTCTCAGGTTTAAAACTCAGTTTCATAAAGTTTATTTCTTTCTTTCTTTTACACACACACACACACACACACACACACACACACACAGTGCTTGTGAAGTTCTGCAGCTGATTACTATTTCAGGAGAATAGTAAATGTTATATCCATGGCTACTATCAGTTACATTACATATGCAGTGTCTTACATTTGTGACATCTCACTGTGGTGTGGAATGTGTCAGTAGGTTTACAAACAAGATACAGTTTCTCTGTGAAAGTGTGGCTGTATGCTGATCATTTACATAACTGAAACTTCACTTTAATCTTAATCTACGACAAACTTCATAACCTGCAGATGGTAAATCATCTGTTATATTTCATGTGCAGTGTAGATTCTTTGATTATTCACGTTTCCATGAACTTTGAACAAATGAATAATGTATAGATATCGTTTGCAGTTTGATGGTTCTGCATTGTAACTAACAATTATATGTTGTGTCGAAATAAATAGTATTTTTACATGACATTTGGTGCCCCCAAGACACTGAAACACCTGCTGGAAAATTGCATTACACTTATGAAAAATTAAATTGCATGCCTGAACAATTCTGGTTCGACAATCCAGTATTGTGGTTCATGCAGTTTGAAAGCCAATTTGACTTTACCCACACTGACAAGAACTGAGAAAAATGCAGTCATCAAGTGACTTGAAAAATTGTTCCATACCAAAGAACTTGGCAACCACACACCAACCCAACTACATTGATGTCTTTGCACACTGGTACACAATGCAACAAACAAATATATCCTGAGGGATATCTGGCTCTTAAGTCAAATTATATCCATTCACAGGTGTCACAACCACTTCTGCCAGGATGTAGAGTCCTCTGTAAGTACTGAAAATGAAAGCAATTGACCTATCTAAGCAAGTCACAGCCCTACAAATCTGGCACTCCAGCAATGTGTTGCAATTGTGATGATCTTCCATCAGATACCAGTGTTCATCCACCATAAATAATATCTTCCAGTATCACAAAAAATTAGGAGCTGCAGCCCAGCAGTGTTCACCTCTCTCTGACAGGGAAAATGCTGCCAGAAATCAGTAGTGACAGCAGCTGATTCCAGGGCAACCACCAATACCAGTTTATAACAAGCCATTCTTCATTGATATGGGAGTTGATGTCTCAGTTTACCCTTCTTTTCATCTTTCAAGAAAAAATGCCAATGGCAGTCACCTGTACACTGTTCAAGGATCTTCCATCAAGGCCTACAGACATATCACTTTGCATCTCAACTCCAATCTTCAATGTGAATTCAAATGTAGATTCTATTTCACTGACATGCTCTGACTGACTGATGGAGCAGACTTATTATTTTATGGCCGCCTTCTAGATAACTGCCATTGATGCATGCCTGACTTTACCACACAGTTGTCTATCATGGACACTGACACCATGGTAACCAAGGTGGTATCAAAGTTATCAATGGCGATTCGCCACACAATGACCTGCTTCACCTGTTACCTGAAGTCGCCCATCCATTACCTCTCCAGTATTGGCAAAACACTCATCGGTGCACCAAACTGACATCCCAGCAGGCCAACCAGTTTCCATAATGCCTCATTAGCTACCACCAGACAAATTCAAGATACAAACCACAAGGTATCTGTCACCCATTAGATAGTAGCTGGTCATCACCACTTCACATTGAACCTAATGTGAGAAATGTGTGCTACCCTTGAGATGGTTTTCATTAGCTTAGTGCCAGAACAATGTCTGACAGCTACCTTCTGTCACATATTGAAGAATTCGTTATGCACATTCATGGAAAGACAGCTTTCTTCAACAAAGACCTCAGCTATGCTTCTCAGCATATACCAACTGTACCAGAAGGTATAACCAAAACCACTATTTCTATTTTATTTTGACTATACACATTTGTGCTAATGCCTTTTGAACCGTGCGATGTCACCACCTTTCCAGCACTTCATGGGCAAGACAACTAGAGACTTACACAGTTATGTCCATCTTGATGAACAGCTTGTAATGTTGTCCACATTACAGTAACACAGCTTCTTCGTGTACCCTGTCAATGCAAAAGGAATCCTGTCACTTCAAGACTGACTGGAAGCTATTTAGCAATTTGCACAGCACACAACAATACATGAATTTTGCTGTTTCTGGAGCTGTTTAGTTTATATCAAGGTTTTGTGTACAATCAAGCTTTGCTGGTACTCCAAGTTTCTAAAAGATTCACAAAAGCCTCAAGGCATAGAGCAAAAGACTGATTAAAATGAAAGCACCCTTTGCCAGAATAAAAGTTGCTATTTCAGACACAGCATTATTAGTTCATACTCTGACACAGCTCTCATTTATACAGTGGATGTATCATAAACTACCAATGGAGCTAAATTACAACAATTTGTAGAACTTGACTGGTAACATGACTACCACAAGCAAATTGGTCCACATATGACTGTGAACTGCATGTGACTTATGTCTCAATCAAAAATTTTTGGCACATACTTGAAAGTAGTCACTTCATCCTTATCAAAGAGCATCGTCACCTCACTTTTACTATGTGCCAGAAGCCAGACAAAGCATCATTGCACCTGGTGCAGCATTTAGATTTCATTCGAAAGTTCAGTACAGATATACCACATGTTGATGGTCATCAGACTGGACCTGCAGACGCCATCTCGCATTGACGCTCTCATGGATGAACTTGATTTCATAGCACTTGCTGACGCTCTGAATGGAGACAACAAGTTGAATACATTTCTCATAGCATCATCAGGCTTATAGCTCCGGCATATTCAAATACTATGCTTGAAGTAGCATTAAACCGTGATGTATCAATGTCATAAGTGCCATCAGTCGTAACTCCACATTTCTGCCAGCAAGCAATTTTCTCTCTTCGCAGCCTCCCTCATCCAGGAGTAAAAGCTAGTACACGACTAGTGAAAAAGGCTATTCTTTGGCCAAATACCAAGCAGGATTGCACATCATTTGTCTGCCAGGGTATTGTTGCAGTTGCAACAAAATAACTCGGCACATTCTGGCTTTGCTTGGTATTTTCACCCCAGCAAGTCAACCATTTAAACGTGTCCATACTGACACTGTGGGACTTTTAGGACTGTCTGAAGGAACCCATACTGCCTGACAGCGATAAACCGTTTTTCTCATCGGTCTGAAACATATTCAATGAAGGATGCAACAGCAATAACTATAGGCATGCCCTTCCTTTCTGAGTGGATTGCCCATTTTTTGTGTACCCCTACGCAACTCTATTGATGAGGGCAAGTAGTTCAAGTCATGTCTCTGTGAAATACTTCCACTTTTGCCTGGTATCAATCAAAGTGGAATCTATGCCTATCAGCCCACCGCTGATGGTTCTCTGGAACAGCTCCTTTGACATTAAAGATCTCACTTAAGACTCCATGCCACAGAACATTTGACTCATAGTGTTCTTATTGTATTATTAAATTTCCAGATTGCTTTTAAAAATGACCCAGAAGTGACAAGTGGAGGAGGAGATTAGTGTTTAACGTCCCATCAACATGGTCATTAGAGACAGAGCACAAGGTCAGATTAGGGGAGGATGGAGAAGGAAATCAGCCATGCACTTTCAAAGGAACCATCCCGGCATTTGCCTGAAGCGAATTAGGGAACTCATGGAAAACTTAAATCAGGTTGGTCCGACACAAAAGTGACATCAGCTGAATTAGTGTATGGGTAAACACTGCAACTACCTAAAAAATTCTTCTCTGACATATCAAAGAATGTCACTGAAGAAAAAGATTTAGCTGAATACCTACAATTGAAGACCCACCCTGCTGTTTCAACGAAGCACCCTATCCAACAACCATTCTTTCTCTACATCTTGCATTCCTGCAAGCAGATTTTCATCTGACATGATGCCATTTGAAAACATCTACAACTACTGTATGATGGCCCCTATACACGCTGGCATGCCACGACAGAATATTCGATCAATGGCACTTCCATCACAATATCCATTGACAGACCTAAGCCAGCATTTACATCGGTGAGGCAAACACCAGTTCAGAGAGAGCATCTAACATTGAACACAACCAATTACGATTCCACGATGACACTCGATGTTCCCAGCTTTCTACTAACATTGCCTGTGTTTCTGAGTAAACCTTCAGTCATTACTCTTTCTAGTCATCGTGTATGCTTCAACTCCAAATATCACTGTCACTCGTATGGAGAGTGGTGTGTACCGCAAATTGTCTGCTGTATTATATGTACCATGTAGATTCTTTGATCACAGATGTTGTCTCTGGACATAGAACAAAAGAATGACAGATGGATATTCTTTGCAGTTTGATTGTTACACAATTTAATTCATTTTATGATTATGTTGAATAAACAGTATTTTCAATGATAAACCCAAACACATATAAATTCCAAACGTTCAGAAATTAATCTATGAAGTAGAAGGATTTGTCAAGAATAAATTATTTCCATTTGTTTTTAAAACTCTCACTCCACAGCAGCACTGTTACTGCAAAGGGACTTGGCTGAATATTTTTACGAATACATACTTTGCTCCTTCCTGTGGAAGAGTAAGGTTAGTAGAGCCTTTTTTTCGTTCATAGTGTTATATTTATGAATACTGGTATTTTTCTAAAATTTCGACTAGTTGCTCACAATTAACTTCATAAGAGTGTACATTTATTGTGAGGATGTTGTTTGTACTCCTAGTTTCTTTTATAGGTAGTTGTGTATGTGACTTCGATGGTGGAAACCAGGTATCCTTACATGTTTTTGTGCAATAGGTATTTTGTGCCTGTGTATAGAAAGGTCTGAGAACATTATTCCTTAAGACATTAGCAAAATCAGTAACTTTCTGAGACCTTCACCATGATAATCAACAAACACACATAGAAAAAAATATTCCTTATCTGAGGCACTTGGGAAGGTCAGTAATAGTTGAGTTCTAGTTTTGATCAGTATGCACAACCTACAATTTGGTTCATTCAGTGTTAAATATTTCCTTTCAACCAAGCACTATTGTTATTCATGATGATATATCCCACTTTGTACAGAATTGAATCAACCTTGTTTTTTCTAAGTTAAGTGGTAGCATTTACTGAGAAACAAACAATAATTTTTCTGAATACTTTGTTCCTTGCTCCTTCTATTGTTGCTCTTCTATTGGGCTTAAATAGAGGGATCGTTTTATTAGCAAAGTACACTATTTCTGTTATACCATATAAAGATGGAAGGCTATTTATATACAGTACTAACATAACTGGTCCCAAAATTGAAACCAGTGGGACATCAGCAATAACTTGTCCCCATTCATCCATTGTGAAAACTTCATGAACTATCTGACGTGATCCTTTACTTACTACTAGCTAAATATGATGTGAACTCCTTTTGTTTTACAAATTGTTAAAGATATCAAAACAAAGTTTGTGGTAAATGACAGACCAAGTAAACAGTCAAAAAAATGCTTGATGCAACAAGAGAGCCTGGCACAAGAGCTGCGCTTGGTGGTGTCTACACTGCAAAAGCCAATTCCAGCCACCTTGCCTTTCAATTTAAAGATATTTCTTGAACTATTCTGCCAAAACACTAACATTAACAAGTGCTGCACTAGTGCTTATCAGCATGTTGGTCCATCTTTTGAACTCTTATCATCAGATCTGCCACTGATCGCCGCCTATCCCAATTTACTGTGTGGGTAAGCCACTGGCCATTATGTTCTGTGATGAGATGTGACATCCAACACCATGTCACCTGCTTGCAGTTTGACCACTCTTCAATCACTTTCCATGGAAGCTAATGACAGTGGAAAGTGGACAGTTGATCAGCTTCACCATTACTGAGATGCCAATTCCCAGGTACCTGGCCATAACAATCTGTCATTTGTCAAAGTTGTTTATGTCATATTTCCTCATTTGCACTTCAAATCATCACTAGAACAATTCCCCATTTGTCTTTGCTGTGCTTGTATACTTTCCTTTTGCTGCATCACATGCCTCAAACACTACCAGGTGCCATTCAATGTCGCAGTGGGCAGTGATCATAATGTTCTGGCTCACCAGTGTATTTCTGCTATGAGTGCACTTCCAAAATTTCGGTTCTAGGTGGTTTCCAGAGTAAGCATTTAGTACTGTTTTGCAGGATGTCTTATCACACTTTCCGCTTGCAAATGTGTACATTTCTGAGCTGACCATTGGATGATTAAAGTCTCCTCCACTGATGATAGTACAGTTGCATAACATAGACAGTATTATGGAAAGGATAGATTGCTAATCACCTTAGAGCAGAGATGGTCTCAGCATCCAGAGACAGTGGTCACATGTGTGTGATTTGTGTTTGCATGAATGAGTTGGTTGGTGTGTGTGTGTGTGTGTGTGTGTGTGTGTGTGTGTGTGTGTGTGTTCACAGCAAAGTGCCCAAATTTGATTTACTCCTAAAAAGAAATGAAGTTAACATAAGACTAGTTACAGAAAGGTTTCGAAAACTGGAAATTGAGAGCAGTAATTATTTTAAGGTATGTGTGTGTGTGTGTGTGTGTGTGTGTGTGTGTGTGTGTGTGTGTGTGATGTCTAATTTGAAAGAAGGCCTTTTTGGCCCAAAGCTTACTTGTTTGACACTCTTTGAGTTGTGCCTATCTGTGACTTAACACCTCCACTATATGGTAAGTAGCATCCTTTTCATAATATTGTCATTATTCCATTCTGAACCTTCCATTGTTTGTTTACAGAACATACATATTTAGTGAGCAGATGTTTCTCTAAAGTTTGCTGTTCGATCTGGGATGAGTCTGAAGGTCAATAGCAGGACCTAATTACAAGTTGATGCCCACCCTCGATACTGAGTCTTTAGTCTTGATCAAACAATCTCAAAGGCAGCCTCAATTTATATCTTGGTAGATATGAGTTACTTTCACACTGCAACTAATACACCACACCATTTCCCATTAGCCTCTCTTTTCAATATAAACTAAGATTTACCTTAAAATAATTACTGCTCTCAATTTCCAGTTTTCGAAACCTTTCTGTAACTAGTCTTATGTTAACTTCATTTCTTTTTAGGAGTAAATCAAATTTGGGCACTTTGCTGTGAATGCTTAAGCAGATGATGACAAAGATTTTAATAGCCTCATTGTAATTCCCTGAACAGGTTGTAGAGTCACCTAATCTAAGACACTCTTGTGTCCACCCCACACAAAGCTAACTTGGTAACAACATCTTATCAGCAGTGCATCCATGAGCCATTTAGGAGGGATTATACATTTCTGAACCCTGTGGCACTAGTGAAGGAAGTAGCAGGCTAGAATGACGCAGAAACTTCAGTCTCCAATTCAGGTTCTCCACTGGTCTCCGAACCAGTGGGCCATGATCAGTTCTGAGGAAATGTTGCAGATTGTGCAATTCCTTGAAATTCCATGAGCAAGGCCGGTCTTCTCACATTTCTCGGCCAGTCACTGAAATTATCAAAGTATAACTCAAAGTCGAGACGATAAACAATGTTCATTCAAGTGTGTGCCACAATCTGCAGCTGATAGCACCCTGTTCACCCAATGGCTACCAGATCAGCCTCTTCAAAACAATGAGTGAGTCCTTTAGGCATACACACAGATTGCAGAAGGTGATCCTTCCTAATCCTGAAACCACTTCCCAAATGAGTACCATTACTTGCCGTAAGTTCAAACCGCTGACTATTAAAAGATTTCAATCCTTTTCTATTTGCTTCACCCTGACATTGGACACAGCAAGCTTCCCATCTACATCTATACTCCACAAGCCGACAGACAGTGTGTGCCAAAGGGTACTTCTGATGCCACTATCTAAACCCCCGCCTAGTTCCAATCGCGATTGGTGCATGGAAAAATGTTTGTCGGTAAATCTCTGAATTTGCTCTGTTTTCTTGAATTTTCTCACTGTGGTAATTTTTGTGAGACACATGTGGTAGGAAGTAATATGCTGTCCAACTCTTCCCGTAGTGTACTCCCTTGGAATTGCAACAGCAAGCCTCTCCGTGATGCATGCCATTTCTCTTGTAGCATCTGAAACCAGAGATTATTGAGCATCTCCATACCCTTCTCATGCCAACTAGATGATCCTGCGACAAAACGTGTCATTCTCCATTGATTCTTGTCTGCCTCTTCTATTAATTCAACCTGGTATGGGTCCCATAATGATGATCAATACTCAAGAATTGGTTGAATGTGTATCTTGTAAGTGTTTTCTTTCATGGATGAATTATATTCCCTTAAAATTCTTTCTATTAATTACAGTCTAGCACTTGCTGTTCTACCATTTATTTATGTGGTCATTTCACTTAAGGTCACTGCTAGGTATCCCTGCAGCAATTACTGTTTCAGTAATTCATCACCAACAGCATAAATATGCAGCAGTGCATATCTTCCCCTATGTATGTGCAATAAGTTAAATTTATTTACAAGCAGGATCACATGCCAGTCCCTTGATCATTCATCACTCAGTTCAATAATCTCTTGACATTTCCACTTTCTTACGGGCAATCACGTCTCTGCAAACATCATGGAGCTAACGACATTATCCACTATATCATTTATAAATATGTAATTTGCATTACACTGGCTGAGTTTTAGTGCTTAAAACTTGATAGTAAGGGGCACGAGTTTAGTTACTCGGGTTTCCACTGATCTCTGCCTCCCTCATTCAGAACCCAAGACCTACCACTAACTGCCCATTCACAGTCAAGCCAGCATCTAATGATAGGACCTTTCATTCCAGGACAGGAGACAATACCCGTGGAAATGATTATTGCTTGAGGTACATAATTTTTCTTATTTAATTTAAACAAGTATCACTAGTAAAGTGAATAATTTCAAAGACAAAATTGTTCATTTTCATTAAATCCAAGCTACTTCACAGGCTGAGTTAGATTGCACAGTCAAAAGCAGTTGGAAAAAAGGGTGTCTTGAATGAAAAATTAGAAGGGCACAAAATGCTCTCTCTCAAAACGACATCCATCTCGTCCGAAAACTTTCTGGGGCCCACAGTTTGCCCTGTAAAGGATAAAAATAGCAAACTTCTGATCACAAAAGATGAACAAGCTGTCGGATGTGCTGGTACTTACACCAGCCCAATCACTTAAAACCTACAACTTCAAAAATGACCCAAAAAGGCAAGAGCTAATGGTAAGAATAGGTTATATCAGACAAGCAGAGGTATTCACAGCAATCAGAACACTTACAAACAATAAAGAAGCTGGTTTGGAGGTGATGTCAGCTGAAATTTTGAAAAATACAGATCCAAATTCAATTCATCACCTTACTAAACTGTGCAGTACCTGTTGGCAAACAAGGCAAATTCCACAAAACTGGAGGCATTGCATCATCGTTAAACTACTGAAGAAAGGAAATGTAACCAAACTGTCTTGGTACCAGACAAAGTCTTTTGCCTCGTTCTTCTACAATGGACACAAGACACTGGCAAGGATGCACTTTGCAACCATTCCTTTTCACATTAGTCTTAGACTTCATAATATGAAAAACTATGCACAACTCCCACATGTGGATGTGACTGAATGAGAAATCTTGGCTTACACATCTGGATTTTGCTGACAACTTCATTCTTCTGGTAGGAACACCACGAACTTTACAACTAATGGCTACCAAACCAGACGTAATGACTGTGGGACAAAAAATAAACAATGATAAAACAAAAACCATGAGTATAAAAAATGGAAATGTATCTCCTCAAATTATAGCGCAACAGAAGGTACTACAAGATGCTGACCAATTTCTGTATCTCGACAGCTGTATCTATAGGCCTAACAACGGGGACATAGATGCAGACATCATAAGCAGAACTAGAAAAACTTCTGCTGTTTTCCAATGAATTCAGATCATATATGGCATCCTGCCAATGGATATATATACTTCCGATACCTGGAAAAAGTCGGCAAAATTAGCACACAAGCTCAATAATTTTCACCAACAATTCTTGAGGCAAATTTTTGGATCAGCCATTATGACCACAATTCAAATGATGAAGTGCTGACAAGAAGTGTTCTATGCAGCGTGCATAAAGACACTGCTGAAAGAAGATATGCTTGCAGATCATGTTCTACTCCTGAAAGGTGGAAGAATTGCCAAATCAGAACTGATGTGGAACTCAATGGATGGATACAGAAGTAAAAGACCTTATAATGTCTGGAAATGAACTTTTGCAAAGGATTTTCAATGTATGGACATGGACTGGGAAGAAGCTGAAAACCTGGCAGCTGATGGAGTTCATTGGACGAAACTTGTTGCCAACATTGGAGGAACTAACAGAGACTGTGCTACTTACCAATCATTAAATGAACTGCATATAATCATACACAAAAATAATCCATTTTAAATGTAGCATTATAACCCTACACCAATTTTATTCAAATCATGCAATTAACTTAACACATGCAACATCAAGTTAATAAAATGATGTTCATGAATGAAAATTTGTTATGCTCTTACAGATGTTAATTGTATTTGCTTTTAGAACACACTGAGGATTAAAGATACTTGGATGACAACCATTAGTATTGAACTTTTCGTTCTCTTATGTCAAATGATCTGTTCTTTATTGTAGCATATATACTACTAGATTATGAAACAGATACATGAGCCTAAATCACACTTTGGATTACCACCTAACCACTATCAGTCTGTGGCTTTTGAGCCGTTTACCCATACCTGTTCAGTAGAATGTTAGAATGGTTCTCAATCTTCAAAGTAAATAAACACAATGATCACTGTTCACTTTAGAAGTTGTAACCAGCCTCATTAACTGAGTCATCAAACTGGCTTATTCTGTACAGATGATAGAAACCTGGATGATTCCAAGGAGACGAAGCAGAACGTTGCAGTTATGTAATAAACAAGTGTCGTTCCCAGCGATTGTTTTCAAATTATGGAACATATTATTGGGATATAATGGGAGAGCGAGAAAAGATTTGGTAAGTACGTGCAGAAGGCACTAAAATGGCTTCACATCAAGCATACTCACTGTTGACTGATGAAACACTGTCAACGTTAAATACGTTTGTTAAGCACCATCATAGTAAGCAACAGAATCCGTCTCAAGGAACAGAATAACATTTAATGTGTTGATCAATGAACCGAGAACCATTCCTTCGTATTAGCACAAGCTACATCACACATTCGGAAAAAAAATCTGTTGCCCAATTTCAACTGTCCAAGCTTTGCTATCTATTAAGAAATTTAATAATAAACAACCACGTACCCCATGACAAATGCGAGAAGCTGTCTCCTTCCAACCTCGTAACGGGTAGCAAGTCGTATGCTGCCCACAGAAACCAGTCGTTTCAGTTCGAAAAATTTGCGATCTGGACCACCAAGCTCGAATCCCTTCTCCATTGTGTCGTCTTGAGCTCTCATTTATTACTGTGTACAGGTTTTACACCATTCGACACCCCGCACGTACACAGCAGTAATAGTACACATAAATGCAAAATTATCGTGTTTTATTATTCATTCTAGGGGCACCATTCCGATTCAGTAACTAAGTAAGCGAAACTGGGACTCGAAACGTAAGTCTTACCCCCCATTCGAAGTACTTATGTAATTTGAACGCCTTACGTCGCTCTGTTCCGTGTTTGTTTACGATCTTAAATCATTGACCTTAATGAATAGTTGTACCACTCTTGCACCAAATTCATTTACTTTCCGTCAGTTTTTAGTTAAGATTCGACTACTAAAACCGTACTGTCATTCATGAAGTGAAGTACACTTATTGGACTGTTTTCGGTGACATTAAATTGTTTGTGTTCGGCAATTACGGTGTAAACACATTACAACAATACAAACACGCAACATGATAGTCCCAGTCAGCTGACACCACGGATAATCTCTTTGGCTGGCTGCAGTGTTCAGACACTACAAGTACAGCAGGCTGTGCAAGTAAACGCTAAACACTGGCCGTCACTTTGCGTCAGGTCCTGCGACGTCAAAACATATTGCACAACGCACATCAAATGGCAGCATTCAAATCGGCTGTCACTGGACCGTCACGTTAAGGCCCGTCCACACGTTACGATCTGTCTGCGCAAATGTCTGCGCACATCACATCTGCGCAGACAGATCGTTGCGTGTGGACAGAAGATTTGCACCAACCTGAGGTGTGTGCAAACCTGGAAGTTGGAGTTGGAGGTTTGAGCGAAACCTCTCAAATCTGTGGGTTCAAACCACATCTGCGCAGACAAGTTGGAGCGTGTGGACAGGAGATCGCCGCAAATCTGGCGCGAAACAGCTGTTTGCTCAGTCTAGTGTTTGCGTGCACAGGGCATTAAATTGGCTGATACTCGTCAGTGTTCTCAAGAGTTTGTAAGTGAATTCATTGAAATATGTAGAAACCACCCATGTTTGTGGAAGATTAAAAGTAAAGAATATAGTGACCGAGACAAAAAGACTGCAGCATACAATGCTCTAATTGAGTTATCCAAAGTTCAGAAATCTAGATCTGGTGTAGGAGTAGATCAAGTATACCAGCCAACGTTATGGTATTTTGATCTGCTTGGCTTTCTTAGTGATCAAGAAACGCCAAGACCAAGCAGGAGTACAATTGAAGATGAAATTGGAGTGTCAATGTTACCGCCAGCCATTCATGAGGAGAAATTGCCCTTCTTATACAAGTATTTTTTCTCATAATATGAAGGGTTACAAGCTTTAAGAGATAATTATAAGTTTCGACATCCATCCGCAAATAATTTCGCCAGTCGTTAGGTTCGTCCTGCAACTCTCTCAGTAAATTTACGTGAGAAAACTGCTTTCGCTTTAGCAGCCACTGTCTACACCATTTTACCCGCTTTCTCTGTTTCCTGCGGTTGGTCTGAATGTTTTTTGCAACACAAGTTGCGAACACAGACCACAACAGAACTTCCTCCATTTCTATATTTCAAAATAACTGAATTAAATGTTTGACGTTTACGGGGAGCATAGTCGCTTGCCACTGATATTTCTTTTCTACACCGACAGATGGCGGGCGAGTAGTAGATTGGGGTTTGTGTCGTGTGAACACACCACATTTGCAGCAATCTTTTGCATGTACAGACATCTGCACCGATGTCTGCGCAGACAGATCGTTGCGTGTGGACCGGGCTTTACGTCAAGCCAGTCCACTAGCGACGATTTTATTGTAAACCCAAGTCAAATATCAGAGTATTTAAATGAATAAAGGTCCAGTCACACTTAACGGAACGTCTCCGTCACGTCATGGAACGTCAATTGCCACAAGATCGTCCGAGCATTCGCACTACCCGGAACGTCAACGTAACGTCCTGTGACGTCACAGAAGGTCTCACCAATTTGGCTTTGTTTATTTACAGTTTGTGTGACGACTGACGAAGGAACTACCGGAAGCGCGAAGATGCTTAAATTCAATTTAAGAAGTTTGAAAGTGATTGCGATAACACTTGATGAAGAAGAAGAAATGCAGCGGAGGAGGATGTGGGTTAGAAATATGTTGAAACGCAGAGACGACGACGGAGAGTTCCATACACTATACAAGGAGCTGGAAGACGAGGAACAGTCCTTCTTCAAGTATTTTAGAATGTCGAAACAGCAGTTTTTTTCTTGCTAAATAAGATCCAGTCCATGATTATAAAGAAGGACTCGAGGTTCAGACAGCCAATATCACCACAGCAGAAGGTGATGGTGCGTTTAAGGTAAAATCAGTTGGACATTTCCATGAATGTGTTTTTGCTGTCACTTCTGTTACATGCAGTTTGTTGTAAACTACCTGTATTAAACATATTTTGAAATTTTGTCACCACATAGACTTAAGTTACTGTACAGTTTTAGTTAATGCTATTCCACATGTGAAACTGTGAGCAAAATACAAATTACTGCGTCTGTTTCTTTTTTTTCTCCACTCTGTGTATTAATACAGTTTTAGCTCTCAAGAAGTACTTTGCGAAAAATAAGTGGTGTACAATACCTCCTGTTGTCAGTTCATAAATTTTTGCCATTTGAACCAATATGGGATAGCTTCATGGATAAGGCCCACACTATACTTGATGTAACACTTGTTAACTCTGTGAAGGCCACTGTTACACTCGCTGAAGCTCCGCCATCTGTCGTAGAAATTTGTCTGAGTTTGTAAATGAATGCTTTGGTTGGCCAAATGTAAAGAAACAGATACTTCTTCATACTTGTTACAAAATGTTTTGCTATTGAAACAACGTTCTAGCTATAGGCCTTTCCATTGTGTATATATACAGGGTGGTCCATTGATAGTGACCGGGTCAAATATCTCACGAAATAAGCATCAAACGAAAAAACTACAAAGAACGAAACTCGTCTAGCTTGAACGGGGAAACCAGATGGCGCTGTGGTTGGCCCGCTTCATGGCGCTGCCATGGGTCAAACGGATATCAACTGCGTTTTTTAAATAGGAACCCCCATTTTTACTACATATTCGCGTAGTACGGAAATAAATATGAATGTTTTAGTTGGACCATTTTTTTTCGCTTTGTGATAGATGGCGCTGTAATAGTCACAAACGTATAAGTACGTGGTATCACGTACCATTCCGCCAGTGCAGACGGTATGTCCTTCGTGATACATTACCCGTATTAAAATGGACTGTTTGCCAATTGCGGAAAAGGTCGATATCGTTTGATGTATGGCTATTGTAATCAAAGCGCCCACCGTACATGTGCTATGTATGCTGCTCGGTATCCTGGACGATACCATCCAAGTGTCCAGACCGTTCGCCAGATAGTTACGAAATTTAAGGAAACAGGAAGTGTTCAGCCACATGTGAAACGTCAACCACGACCTGCAACAAATGATGATGCCCAAGTAGGTGTTTTAGCTGCTGTCGCGGCTAATCCGCACATCAGTAGCAGACAAATTACGCCAGAATCGGAAATCTCAAAAACGTCGGTGTTGAGAATGCTACATCAACATCGATTGCACCCGTACCATATATATATGCACCAGGAATTGCATGGCGACGACTCTGAACGTCGTGTACAATTCTGCCACTGGGCACAAAAGAAATTACGGGACGATGGCAGATTTTTTGCATGCGTTCTATTTAGCGACGAAGCGTCATTCACCAACAGCGGTAACGTATACCGCCATAAAATGCACTGTTGGACAACGGAAAATCCACGATGGCTGTGACAAGTGAAACATCAGCGACCTTGGCGGGTTAATGTGTGGTTCGACATTATGGGAGGAACGGTAACTGGTCCTCGTTTTATCGATGGCAATCTAAATGGTGCAATGTATGCTGATTTCCTTTGTAATGTTCTACCGATGTAACTACAAGATGTTTCACTGCATGACACAATGGCGATATACTTCCAACATGATGGCTGTCTGGCACATAGCTCATGTGTGGTTGAAGAGGTATTGAATAGCATATTTCATGACAGATGGATTGGTCGTCGAAGTACCATACCATGGCCCGCACGTTCACCGGCTCTGACGTCCCTGGATTTCTTTCTGTGGGGAAAGTTGAAGAATATTTGCTATCGTGATCCACCGACAACGCCTGACAAGATGCATTAGAACATTGTCAATCCATGTGCGAACGTTACGGAAGGTGGACTAATCCCTGTTGAGAGAAATGTCGTTACACGTTTTGCCAAATGCATTGAGGTAGACAGACATCATTTTGAGCATTTATTGCATTAACGTGGTATTACAGGTAATCACACTGTAACAGTATGCGTTCTCAGAAATGGTAAGTTCACAAAGGTACATGTATCACACTGGAACAACCGAAATAAAATGTTCAAACGTACTTACATTCTGTATTTTAATTTAAAAAACCTACCTGTTACCAACTGTTCATCTAAAATTGTGAGCCATATATTTGTGGCTATTACAGCGCAAGCTATGTGCCGAACATCCATCATGTTGGAAGTACATCGCCATTCTGTCATGCAGTGAAACATCTTGTAGTTACATCGGTAGAACATTACAAAGGAAATCAGCATACATTGCACCATTTAGATTGCCATTGATAAAACGGGGGCTAGTTACTCTTCCTCCTATAATGCCGCACCACACATGAACCCGCCAAAGTCGCTGATGTTCCACTTGTCGCAGCCATCGTGGATTTTCCATTGTCCAATGGTGAATTTTATTCCGGTATACGTTACCACTGCTGGTGAATGACTCTTCGTCGCTAAATAGAACGCATGCAAAAAATGTGTCATCGTCCCGTAATTTCTCTTGTGCCCAGGGGCAGAACTGTCCACGACGTTTAAAGTCGTCGCCATGCAATTCCTGGTGCATAGGAATATGGTACGGGTGCAATCGATGTTGATGTAGCATTCTCAACACCGACGTTTTTGAGATTCCCGATTCTGGCGCAATTTGTCTGCTACTGATGTGTGAATTAGCCGCGACAGCAACTAAAACACCTACTTGGGCATCATCATTTGTTGCAGGTCGTGGTTGACGTTTCACATGTGGCTGAACACTTCCTGTTTCCTTAAATAACGTAACTATCTGGCGAACGGTCCGGACACTTGGATGATGTCGTCCAGGATACCGAGCAGCATACATAGCACACGCCCATTGGGTATTTTGATTACAGTAGCCATATATCAACACGATATCGACCTTTTCCACAATTGATAAACGGTCCATTTTAACACAGGTAATGTATCACGAAGGAAATACCGTCCGCACTGGCGGAATGTTACGTGATACCACATACTTATACGTTTGAGACTATTACAGCGCCGTCTATCACAAAGCGAAAAAAGTGGTCCACCTAAAACATTCATACTTCTTTATGTACTACACGAATATGTAATAAAAATGGTGGTTCCTATTTAAAAAACGCAGTTGATATCCGTTTGACCTATGGCAGCGCCATGAAGCGGGCCGACCATAGCGCCATTTGGTTTCCCCCCTCAAGCTAGACGAGTTTCGTTCTTTGTAGTTTTTTCGTTTGATGCTTATTTCGTGATATATATATATATATATATATATAGGCTTCTGTGGATTCTTGGATGTAATGTATTTGTCATACAGTGCAAGTGCACTATAGATAAACTGTGACAACAGATGGGAAGCATGGAACTTCAAAACTTATGAAAATTCAATTTGTATAGTAATGTACATGCATGTTATGTCATATATAGCAAATTATGAAAAGTTGTGTACATTGTAAGTTGTGCTAGATAAGTTTTCTATATGGCTGTTTATTCATGACTAATGTTTTTCAGGTACTTGGCAACTGATGACTCCTATCTGACAATGGCGTTCAGCTTCTGACTTGGACATTCAACTGTCCATTATATAGTGAAAGACGTCTGTCAGGTTATAATTGATACAATGCTGCCTGAAGCAATTCAACTCTGACAGAAGGAGACTGGCAACACATAGCACAACAGTTTTGTGATGTCTGGAATTTTCCCAATCGTATATGTGCAATTGATGGGAAACATATTGCTACTGTGGCTCCTCCAAACTGTGGTTTCCAGCTTTTGAATTACAAACAAACATATTCTATAGTACTTCTTGCACTAGTTGATGCGAACTACACTCCTGGAAATTGAAATAAGAACACCGTGAATTCATTGTCCCAGGAAGGGGAAACTTTATTGACACATTCCTGGGGTCAGATACATCACATGATCACACTGACAGAACCACAGGCACATAGACACAGGCAACAGAGCATGCACAATGTCGGCACTAGTACAGTGTATATCCACCTTTCGCAGCAATGCAGGCTGCTATTCTCCCATGGAGACGATCGTAGAGATGCTGGATGTAGTCCTGTGGAACGGCTTGCCATGCCATTTCCACCTGGCGCCTCAGTTGGACCAGCGTTCGTGCTGGACGTGCAGACCGCGTGAGACGACGCTTCATCCAGTCCCAAACATGCTCAATGGGGGACAGATCCGGAGATCTTGCTGGCCAGGGTAGTTGACTTACACCTTCTAGAGCACGTTGGGTGGCACGGGATACATGCGGACGTGCATTGTCCTGTTGGAACAGCAAGTTCCCTTGCCGGTCTAGGAATGGTAGAACGATGGGTTCGATGACGGTTTGGATGTACCGTGCACTATTCAGTGTCCCCTCGACGATCACCAGTGGTGTACGGCCAGTGTAGGAGATCGCTCCCCACACCATGATGCCGGGTGTTGGCCCTGTGTGCCTCGGTCGTATGCAGTCCTGATTGTGGCGCTCACCTGCACGGCGCCAAACACGCATACGACCATCATTGGCACCAAGGCAGAAGCGACTCTCATCGCTGAAGACGACACGTCTCCATTCGTCCCTCCATTCACGCCTGTCGCGACACCACTGGAGGCGGGCTGCACGATGTTGGGGCGTGAGCGGAAGACGGCCTAACGGTGCGCGGGCCGTAGCCCAGCTTCATCGAGACGGTTGCGAATGGTCCTCGCCGATACCCCAGGAGCAACAGTGTCCCTAATTTACTGGGAAGTGGCGGTGCGGTCCCCTACGGCACTGCGTAGGATCCTACGGTCTTGGTGTGCATCCGTGCGTCGCTGCGGTCCGGTCCCAGGTCGACGGGCACGTGCACCTTCCGCCGACCACTGGCGACAACATCGATGTACTGTGGAGACCTCACGCCCCACGTGTTGAGCACTTCGGCGGTACGTCCACCCGGCCTCCCGCATGCCCACTATACGCCCTCGCTCAAAGTCCGTCAACTGCACATACGGTTCACGTCCACGCTGTCGCGGCATGTTACCGGTGTTAAAGACTGCGATGGAGCTCCGTATGCCACGGCAAACTGGCTGACACTGACGGCGGCGGTGCACAAATGCTGCGCAGCTAGCGCCATTCGACGGCCAACACCGCGGTTCCTGGTGTGTCCGCTGTGCCGTGCGTGTGATCATTGCTTGTACAGCCCTCTCGCAGTGTCCGGAGCAAGTATGGTGGGTCTGACACACCGGTGTCAATGTGTTCTTTTTTCCATTTCCAGGAGTGTATATCGTGTCTCCCTACCACTTTCGCACAACGACGCTCTGAGCGTGTTTTTTTAGGGAATTGACTAGTTTGAACCTGGGACTTGTTGCTGGTAAGGAGACGTCAGACCACACATGTCATGTAGAATTCAGAAGAGTTCAGTGAGACTAGCGATGATATAACCAAATACTTAATGATTTCAGCGTCAGCTCCACTGCACTCCCTGTAAAAGAATCTTAATACTAACTAAATTTAGTGGAAGGGGTTCAAGGCTTTCCTATTTTTAGTTAGCTGGTAAAATAACGTCGAAAAAGCAGTTAAGTTTACCATTGGAAATTTTATTCTACTCACAAAACATCGTTTATAAATTGCACTAGTGATAAAAGGAAATGTTTTAATACAGGATGGTAAAAACCAACTGCGTTCAACAAAAATGTGAACGAATATTCCCTGAATGGGTTTCCAAGTTCTACAATGGATCGAAGTATTACCTATGCCATATCACATCTATAATCTAGGTTTAAATTAAGTTTCACAAAAGAGAAAACTATCAAAATGCTCTACAGTGACCCTCAATTATCTTTAATTACTTATCTAACTTGTCGTAAATTACAGTGGATTCTCAATAACTATGTAACAGAAAAATCATCGCGTTTCAGATTTATACTTCAAGTGGCAAATGTGAACACCATGAGCTTTAATTGACGATCGACACTAGTATTACGCAAAAAGGGGGTGTAACAGATGAGACTTCTGCAGTCCTGATCGAAGCTTTATGTGCTGTGGTCCTAGCGGTTAGCTGGCCACGTGGGTGTCCGTCCCTTATCGTAGGGCCTTCCAGCTTAACACGGTTCTCCTCTCGGCTTCTGTTTTCGTTTCTCCCCTCGGAACTGCATCTGTCTCACTGTGGGAAGGTATGACATGCATTTAGACATTCTTGTATTAGTCTGTGGTATTCCATTTGCTCACCCGTTACTCGTATTACTTTGGTTAAATTAATGTCACGATTTATTCGGAGCTATGTGACATACTACTGGATTTGCTTATCATGTCAGGGTTTTCATGGAAGGTGTTGGATTTGCCTGACACCTTACATGATGCATCAGCCAACTCAGGAGTAGTGGTATGGGAGAGGAGGCAGCGTGTGAGCGGGCCTTCCCTGAATGCATACTGAGCCATCCGAAGAAATGAAAGCTCGAACACATGACGGGTCGCACTCTTGTGGGAGGGACAAGCTGTGCACTATCTTGACGTTGAGTTTCTCAGTGAGGGTCGGGTCTGTGCTGTCGGTGAGCAGTACGAGCACACCATTATCTAACACCATAATCGACACGTCATCGATGCGGTCAGATGGTATGTTGCAGTGCAAAATGAAGGATGAGGCATCCGCGTCTCTAATACCTGAAATGTCTTCAAAACCTGTGAATGGGGATGATGATGACATGTCTGAGGAACGTGCAAACTGCGGTGGTGACTCGTTGGATGAAGAAAACCCAACCGTAAGTTGAACGGACTCGTTAACAGGTTCGTCAAAAGAACATGTGCTTGGGCAGTCCGACTGGGACGGCAGAGGGGTGTCAGAGTCTACAAAGGCAGGCTTGAGCCTGTGTAGAAAAATGGTTTGCTGGCGATCTTTTATCTTAATGTCGAACGTTGTCTCGCCCCTCCAGAGTACTTCGAAGGGTCTGAGGTAAGGGGGTTGTAAGGGTTGTCTGACAGAGTCGCCCCTGAGTATGACATGTGAGCAAGTGCTGAGTGTGGTCGGCACATAAGTGTCAGATGGGGAATGGCTGACTGGTGGGTGTAGCCACGTGTTTCTAAAGTGTGCACACATCCTTCCAATAAAGTCTGGGAAGGAGGGGGAATCTCCAGGATCTTGGGGGAGAATTAGTTCCCCAAGTAAAACCGGTTTTCCACCGAAAACGAATTCGGAAATTGTCCCATGTAAATCTGGTTTAAATGTAGAACATAGGCCCAGCAACACCCAAGGAAGTGCCTTGGAGCAGACACAGTCGTGGCACCTGAGTGCAGTTTTAAGGGTGCAGTGCCATCATTCCACCAACCTGTTGCTTTGCGGGTGGTAGGCTGTTGCATGGATCTTTTTAATACCAAAAAGATTACAGAGAACCGTAAAAAGTGCAGATTCGAACTGTCGACCCTGGTTGGTTGTGATGGTGGATGGGCACCTGAACCTAGTGATCCAAGGAGAAACGAATCATTTGGCCACAGTTTCTGCTGTGATGTTGGGTAAGGGGATGGGTTCCACCCAACGAGACATTCGGTCTATTGTGGACAGGATATACCTGTGGCGCTCCGACGGAGGCAGGGGACTATAAGGTCGATATGTACGTGATGGAAACGTCCCTCAGGGATGTCAAACTTACCGAGTGGTGGAGAGGTGTGATGACCTATTTTGTTTCGTTGGCAAGAAATGCAGCTGCATGCCCATGTTTGACAGTCCCGTTTCACATCTTTCCACACAAAACGCTTGGTGACGAGGCGAGTGGTGGCTCTGACGCCAGGGTGGGCGAGATTATGCAAGGCGTCGAAAACCTGTCGGCGCAGCGTGGGCAGGATCAAAGGCCACAGAATGCCGGTAGAAGAGTCCCACCACACTTCGTCTGAAATGCCAGGGAACTTAGCCTTGGTAAACATGAGTGAAGACTGTGGGCCCGTGAGAGTGGCGAGGTCAGATAAATCGAAGATACTTGAAACGGCATTGGTCCGCGAGAGGAAATCAGTGGGGATGTTGTCCATGCCTTTGATGTAGCATACGTCTGTAGTAAATTGAGAGACCAGGTCAAAGTGGCGGAAGCGTCAGGGGGGAAGGATCCTCTGGCGGGTTGAGAAGGCATCTGCCAGCGGTTTGTGATCAGTAAGAATGAAGAAAGGACAGCCCTTGATGTCAGTGCAGAAATGTTTGACGGACTCGTATACCGCCAGAAGCTCTCTATCAAAAGCGGAATATTTCTTCTGTGCTGTAGACAGTTTTTTGGAGAAGAAATGAAGTGGTGAAACTGTGTCGCCTTTGCTCTGTTGTAATGCTGCCCTGACCATGATGTCGCCAGCGTCCATAGAGATGAACAAATCGGCAGACGGATCAGGGTGGGCGAGTATGACCACATGACCTAATGCTTTTTTAAGAGCCCTGAAAGCCTCTAGCATGGGTTCAGTCCAACAGACTGGTTTAACGCCTGAAGTTTGTTTGTCGGGGAGTGAGTCTGTCAGCGGGGCCTGCACGGCGGCGACAGAATGTAGATGACGGCGGTATTAATTTACACTACCTAGTAAGTATCTGAGTACTTTGTACATAGCTGGGAGTGGCAATGACGTGATAGCCTGCACACGGGATTTGGGAGGCTGTATTCCATCTGCAGAGACAGTGTAACCCAGAAATGTCACAGAAGACTGGGGCAATTGGAATTTTTCTTTGTTGACCTCGACACCTTTGGATGCCAAAGTCTGGTAGACCTGGGATAAATGATCTTCATGGTCTTCAGTCGATTTGCTGAAAATGAGTATGTCATCCAGGTATACGAAGTGGAACTCGAATCGTCATAAGATTGAGTCAATGAAACATTGCCACGTTTGTGTGGCAGTCTTTAAACTGAATGGCATGAAGTTGTACTGGAACAAACTGAGTGGCGTGATGATCACAGTCTTTGGAATGTCTTCCCGCACTATGGGAATCTGGTGATAAGCACGTTTGCAGTCACTCACACTGAAGATTGTGGCGCCCGATAACATATGAGTGAAATTGTTTATGATTGGCATGGGGTAATTGTCCACGACAGTGCGAGCATTTAAATGTCTGTAATCACCACACATTCTAAAAGAACCCTCGTGTTTGGTGATGAGGTGAATTGGTGAAGACCAATTGCTGTCCGATGGCTGTAGGATGCCTGCCTCCAGACGTTCGTTAATCTGCCGCCGGGCTGTGCGCAACTTAATGGGGTTGAGGCGTCTAACCTTGTGTCTAATAGGAAGGCTGGCAGTGGTAATTATCTTGTGTGTCGTTCCGTCGGTGACAGAAGAGACAGAGAACTGCACATGAGGCTGAGTAACATTCTGACATGGAGTTTTAGGACGAGTGGGGCGAGATGAGGCGTAGCTGTTGGCGCGAGTGGGAAAACGCAGCACGAAAGTCACATGCCTATTACGTGAGCACGGTGTGCGCTTGGTTGTAGTCGGGTGTGCATGCAGCACAGAGCGGAGTGGGGCGCGCAGCAACTGCCTGTTGTTAACTTTGCTTTGGCCAACCAGTGCAGGTGAGAAAGGCGCTGGCGTCGTGCGAGGGACAGCGATGGCTGCCGAGTTGCTTCGCTGGCGTGTGGGAGAGGGGGAATGTTTATCAACAAGCGGGGCAGCTGCCTGGATAGTGGGCGTAGTTGTGCTGTGCGAGCAACTGTTACTAGAGACACTATTTGAAACACGAGGCACTGCATGTAGTGGGTGCTTGGGCGGTGTGGAGGTCACTGAACGCGAATCGTCACATGCAATGAATGTTTTTGAACTAAGCTGATGGGTATTGAAACTGATGCTTGGCGATGAAGTTTGATCCGGTGAAGGAACTGCAGATTGCAGTTTCAACAGTGAGGTGCAGACCACAGCGAGCTTGTTGTAAGTGTGAGCAATGAGTTGTTTCAGCTAGTTGTTCTCCCGGCAGAGGTGCACTGCTGAGCAGTATTCTGAAAGTAGGTTAGTCACACAGGTCACAATGTTGCCCACGAGAGTGGAATGCTCGCGAACTAAATCCCATGTTGCAGCGGTAACGGAACGAGGACAATGGGTGCCGGAGGACGGTATCTGAGCGTTAGATGGGTGGTGTAACACTGAACACTGGACTACATTCGGGGAGAGCTTGTAATGGGACAAAAAATCCATACCGAGAATTGTTTCGTCGGTGTCGGCGATGTAGAAGGTCCACCGGAAATGCAGAGAAGGGGATAGGTGCACCATCACTTTCACAGAACCGACAGTTTATAACGTTCATGTGTTGACAGCTCGTAAGAGAGACTTTGTCAGTGCAAAGTCAGTAGGAGCCAACAATCGAGGTATGATAGACACATCAGCGCCAATATCAATTAGGTAGACAAACTGCGATGAAATGTCTGTCATGTATAAACGACCTTTCAGCTGAGGGGACGAGTGGATGGAGTGCAATGTTAGGGGACTCCTGTGAAGTTCCCCGGAGGACACGGCGTCACTTAGTTCCTGTGGTCGGCGTTTGGGTGTTGGCAAGGTACCTGCACTTCTTGGCCTCAGCCCCAAAAATCTTGTGGTATCAACAGTACAGATGAGCCAGATGTGGTGGTGGCGGTGACTGTGATAGCAGGGGAGGCTTGTCCTCGTTGATCTGTTCTGGGATGTAAGTCGGGAAATGTGGAGCGTGGGCAATTCTTGAGTGCTCAGGAAGAGGAGAGAGTGGACAAGTACTGCCTGGTGGCGTAGGAGGCATGGAAGCGGAATGGGCCCTACCCCTGCCTGCAGACGGCCGGTAAACAGGCAGTGTAGTGTCACACAGCGATGGTGGATGAGCTGGGTGTTTCTGGTGCAGGAGCACATACAGCTGATCTGTGATGCATAGGCGAGAACCGATAGACTCGAAAGAGTGCGGCAGTAGGTGTATCTGTAGGTCGGTAGGTAACTTGGCAGACCATATCACCCACAGGGTTACGTCTGGCATCATGTGTTCACTCACGAGTAACCTGAGGCGGCGCCATAGTAGTGATGGAGTGCAGTCCCCCAGGTGCTCCTCGTACAGAATCTTGATTATCAATTCCTGTGGTGAGGTGGCAAGTCGGTCCAATATCGTTTACTTGGCGAACTCGTACTTCGGTGGTGGTGGTGGCGAAAGTAGGAGATCACAAATTAAATCCGAGTGGTCGTGAAGGTGTGTGACCAGACATAGGAATTTGGAGTTGTCCTCAGTCACTTGATGCAGCTCGAAGAGGAGCTCCACCAGTGCGAACGATGAAACTGGATTGTCCTCGTATAGGGAAGGTAGCTTGGGTAGGCGGCCTGGAGGTGGAGACGAAGGTGGCTTCAGCTTGTCTTGGAAGGCGTGCGGTCCCACTGCGCAAGAGTTCATGCTGGAATCCGGCATCACCAGAGCGGAAATGTTACTAGCACACACGTTCGGAACAATGGCTTTTTGTAATGTCTCTGAAGATGCCTGAAAACAGGATGCGGCAGGCACTATTGGTACTGTGGAAGCAAACGGGCGAGCAGCGTGTAATGAGTGCCCGTAAACTGGACCGGAAATTTCAGGAATAGCACTGACATTGTCCGACTCGGAAATGACGCGTAAGGCCAGCGCGGCAGACGCAGACGGTACTGCAGAAGGAACGAGGGGCGTGGCGTGTAGAGGATCAAAGCACGTCGGAATCGAGGCCCCCGTGGGTGGGGAGGGGGGGTAGGGGGGTGGCCTGGAGCTTAAAGTGGCAAACAACGAGAGTTTTCCGTACACACTGGCCACGCACCCTTCGTGGTAGTACTATAAAACACTGGTGAAACCTGTTGGCGGTCACACCGTCATAGTAAAACGTTGCTGGGTGAAGAGGTTATGTTGAGTGCGCTGGTACCCATGTGGTCGCGTAACTGAGCCGCCGATTCGGTGGTTTGTTCTGGCAAACTGGAGGCATAAAAATGTCTGTTACTGATTTGTGAGGAATGCGAGGCTGGCGTAGCTTGGTAATAGTTGACTGCATGTGCGTTTTGCACAAATGGCGGTGTTGCACACGGCACTACTGTAACCGACGTCGTGGCGTGTAGAGGATCAAAGCACGTTTGCGAATTTCGGTACCACTGAACTTCGTACGAGCGATCGATCGTCACACTATTTAGTTCTCTGACGTGCCAGACATCGCTGCAGGTTCCGACGAGTCGATGGTGGCTGCTGCAGTTCCAGACATGCTAGAGATCGCTGCCAGTATGGACATGCTGGAGGCTGCTGAACACAGACAAAGACATGGAGTTGAACAAAGAAATGGAGCTCCATAGAGAATTGTTTACTTTTACACTCCTTCTGTGATGCAAAGTGAGGTGAGGATCTCGACTGCTGTTGACACATCACGGTTCTTCCCCTGACTGACTATGACTGACTATGACTGAGAGCACATCTGTCTTATGTCTCCCCCAGCATCATGATCATGTGATTGTATATAGTGTTCCCCATCCTATGGGCTCCTGCCAGTTTTCACGTGGGCTATGGTGTGAATCTTGTGTTCCGATTGGTTCCCAAGTGAAGTGTTGGAAAAAAAACCGTTTACGCGCCATCTGTGGCAGTTTTGTGAACTAGCTCAGTCGACGTCTATACACCATGATAATGTCATTTCTTTGCTCTTGAGATGTTACATGTCAGCGAGCAGTGATGTTGTAAGCTGTATCACAGGGTTAGGTTATCATCTTTGGTGTGCACATAGGTGTGGGAGAAGACAGTGATTAGTTGTGTTAAACTGAGGAAACAGATATAATGTAATGATTCAAATGTAAAGTCTCAACTTATCGATGTGTTTAATTAAGATGATAACATAATAGTAACCGATATGAGAAGGAGGAAGTGTAATAGAAACTTTTATTTACATGAAGAGGAATTATAAGGCAATTTTTTGAAGTCACTTTCTTATTATTGCAGCGGCATTTTTCACCTACCTTTCCCTTACAATTTTTAATTGATCATGTTTTTTTTCAAAAGTAGAAAATGAACCAAGTATGTTCCAAAAATACTTCGATTTGCAACTAACAGAGAACTCATTGCACCTCACAATGTCTCTATGTAGATATAATAATTTGCAGCTTTAGCATAGCAACGCCCAAGACACTGCAGTACTGCATGCGTTATCCAGTTTTGCATAGAATGGAGGTAAGAACTAAATATTTTGATGTTTCAGTCAGAACCACCTTATGTCATTCAGAGACAGATAGATATTTCTGTGTTGTGCATCAGTTTTAGTTCTGGGGTCTGTGATCAGTTTTGCAAAACTAATTATTGTAGGTTTTATGTCAAAGTTCATTATTCAGGCAGTTTATACTGTTCAAAATTCTTGTGGTCAGGTTATTCATTTTACCAGTATTAAAGTCTTACGACAGTTTTATTTTCTATTACAATTCATTATTACTTCTCCAAAGCTCTCATTATTCAAAACAGAGTATATCAGCTATATTTTTATTATTTAAAGAGAACTTTCAACCAAGATGAATATTTCTGGTTCATTCTGTCTGGGTAGTGTGGGGTAGTGTTAGAGGATGAAGTTGTCTCTTGTGCTGTGGGCCAGCCCTGTGTGTGGGCCTCTCTCCTGACCTGCGTAAATGGGAATGTGCAAGGTGGGTGGTGCAGCTGCAGCTCATGTTACATCTGCTCAGCAGTCAGTGCAAGGTGTGATCAGAAATATTTTTTGGTGGATCTGTAACAGTGTAATTACATGCAGTGAGTTATGTTGACATCATTTTCATGACGGTATTTCTTGCACAATCAGAAAAAAGCGATACATTTAGGTACTTAATTAATTTTTTCAATCTATTTTACAAGGCTTGTAGTTTTCAAAATTAAGCAAACAGCACGAAATAGTGAGCTTTTCACACTAAATAAAGAGATCCAACCCCCGCAAATTGAATTTTATAAATAAACTATGTATTATTATACCCTCTGCTATGTAATTCACACTGATTTCAGTTTCCTCTCCAGCACAGGTTGAGTCTTCCTCCTGCTTATTACCATATGGGGAAGGGAGAGGGCAGTGGTGGAGGGGAGGGCTGAGGGATTTCCCAGGATTGGGGTGATTAATTACTCAATTTATTTAATTACCCAACTAATTTGATATCAAAAGTGTGCTTGTAAGAATGAGATGGAGGTGGAGAGGGGTTGGGGATTTCCCAGAAGTGGGGGGAAGAAGAGCAGGAGGGGGATGGGGTGGAGGGTTTCACAGAAGGATGGATTATCCCCAAGGGGTCATAAATCAACCGCCACAGGGTCATAAACCAATTGGCATAACAATAGGATTGATCCTGAATGTATGCAGCCCGCAGTAACAAATGCGCCAGAACCCACTTTACCCTACTACTGCTGCGAGCATTGCAAGTTATTTATTTAATCAGTGCGCCTATCCTTCTTAAGTGTAACTTGTCACTCATGGCCCCACTTCCTAGAAAATTATTCCAGGAATTGCTTCTTGATCACTGCCACATTAACATTAGCAAAAATAGTAGCCCTTCCCCACGCCCCCAAGACCTGTGAAACAGAACAGTTTGCATGCCCATAGACGTGTGTTTGCAAGTCCTCACATACTTCAAGAAACCACCTACCCGTGTGTTTGTGTGACATACGAGCATATGAAACAATGTCTTGTATTAACTCTTTTGCATGAACTTGTAGTTAGATTCTTTCACTGTCCAGTGTATTTATAGTTGGTTATTGTACCCTTTCCCTTTGTGCATATATAAATTCATGTTGATATGATTCACCTAAAGCGCTGGGAGCTAAATTGCTCTATTGTGCACACATGGATTACTGTTAGCCAGTGCAGGCAATGTTTCTGCTCCTGTTCAGCACCCCAGCCCAAGCTACATGCTGCTGTCATCCATCATCCCTCCCTTCTCCTCCTGCATCCCCACTCACCTCCATCACACCGCTGCTCATGCCATGCATGTTCCCCTACCAAGTCAGTGCTGTGCCGCACTGACCTGAGGGCTTAGCATGGCCCATGCTTCCGTACCTGAAGCGCTAATTATGGGCATTAAGATGGGGGGAAACACAAACACTGACATGTGCCATTCTTTGGGGGTCCCAAAAGTGGCTCCCGCATGTGCCAACTGCAATATGCATAGCCCTAGCCATGCAAAATCAAGTGAACATTGATATGGCAGCCGTTTTAGTGAACAGAATCTTTGACACACTCAATCTTCATTGACTGCTGCCACCACCGCCACAGTCTTCATGTGCACTCATATTCACTGCTTGACACCCAGCACTGCGATAGTCTTTCACACGGCCAGACAAATATGCAGCAAAGTCCGACACTTCCACCCACAAGCCCCACAACTAGCAGTGCCAGTTACCGATGCACATAACTGGTTAGGTGGAAAAACTCACTGCTGTGCTAGAACGCTCAGGCCCATCTGCCCCTGTGCTGGATCCAATTCAGCCACACACACCCACATACACCCTTAACCACTGTGTGCACAGTGCACACGATCTTAGTAACACCTTCACACGTGATCCCTACCCATCCACCGCTACGGTCGCAGGTTCGAATCCTGCCTCGGGCATGGATGTGTGTGATGTCCTTAGGTTAGTTACGTTTAAGTAGTTCTAAGTTCTAGGTGATTGATGAGCTCAGATGTTAAGTCCCATAGTGCTCAGAGCCATTTGAACCTGCCCACCCAATAGCTGACAGTGTGCATGTCTGTGCTGGCGCAGCCCTCCTTCCTGGCCAGCTGACGACTACGGAGACGTTCAGGGATGGTGGGCTCACTGCTGATACCATGAACGTTTCGGCAGAAATGCCACAAATTGTTGACCACCATGCTCGTGGGCCCCAAACATCGGCACTGTCTGCAGTAGGCATGGCAGACTGCTCCGTGATCTCACAGCACTTGTTGGTACACGATCGTTATGATCTTCCCTTCTCTATGGCATATATAAACAATACCAGATCTGACCTATCCATTTTTCCCTGCAACCTGTTGTGCTCTTCTGCCTACTGTCCACCATCTCCCTTACTCCTCATTGCAACTAAATTACTCAGTAATCACCTACTTACTGCTCCCCCAATCATTTGTTGACCTAGACCTTGATCGAGATTTCCCTCAGACTTTCACCACTGTGGATGTCATGGAGCCTTGGCGCCAATTTTATTTCCCACGATGGCCTGTTCCTCGACCTGGCGAGTCGCCATGTCGTTGGTAGCAGCACATCCTACTGTCACAGTCTCAGCTAATATTACGTAGCCACTCATTTTGTGATCAAGCAACTGTCTTATTCTGATCCTTTTTCTGATCACCTCGTGCAATTTCCTCTGCTCCCCCATCCTTTCAGCGGTATCCAGAAGTTGTACCATGACATAGTACATTACATAGTGACAAGCCAGACCCTCTGGTTTTCTGCCATAGCAGCTGAAGAGTTGTTCAGGCTGAGATTGAGGCAGCAAACTCCGCCGGTGTGCTCTCCCCCTCCCCCCTCCCCCAAAAGCCTATGGGCCTTTGCCCTGCTTCTGATATCGAAAATAAAATTGAATTCTCCGTTTCAACAGTTTTCAGCACGATTGATAACGCGAAAGCATTCACGCAGATCCTGATCACCCTGGAGGACATAGAGGAAACAGCAGTTATCACACTTTTAAGTCTATTTGAGAGTGTTTTTAGGCATTTTGAGCTGTGCAACGTAGGCCAAAGCTGGCAGGGATTTCTAGACAATGTTCTCTGTCCTTCCATACCTGGATGATATTCTCATCTACCCCTGTGACCTTACTGAGTACCGTCAACGCCTCCAGGAGTTACCCTTCCACCTCCAGAAGGCAGAGGTTATAATCAATCTGGAAAAGTGTACTTTTGGTGCTCCATAGGTCCAATTTTTGGGACACAGTGCATCTGCTGCAGGCTCCCTACCACTTACTGAGAAGGTCTGGGCAATAACTGACATCCCACATCCCACGGCCTTCAAGAAACGCCAATGGTTGCTTGGAAAGGCGAATTTTTTCTGGCGCCACCGTTGGGTGGCTTGCGGAGTATCAATGTAGATGTAGATGTAGTAACGTTGCAAGCATGTAGAAGCAGCTCACCACTGCATCCACACAAAAGGAAAGAATTCCATACCGTGTCTAGATAATGGACACTTTCGAGCACATGAAGTAGGACCTAGGTGACACTGCCCTTCTGGTCCACCTCTAGCCTACCACCCTGCTTGCAATAGTCACTGATGCCAGCCAGTCTGCCTTAGGTGACGTCGTCTAGCAATGCACTGGGGACACGTAGCAGCTGCTGGTCTTCTTTTCAGCGAATTTGTGTGAGCCACAGTGAAAATGGGCGCCATATAACCGCGAGTTCCTCGTATTTTAAAAGTTGGTCAAATGCTTCTGACCTTCAGTTGAAGGATGCCCCTTCACTGCCTTCGTCAAACAGCGACCTCTTACAACAGGGTTTTGTCGGAAACAAGGCTCCCAATGATCCCCCAGGCATTTGCGCCACCAAACGTATGTGGCACCATTCATGACATATATCTGTCTTGTATCAGGCATCACAAATATTGTGGCTAACAGCCTCAGGTACTCTTGCATCCTGATGTCTCCTCTAGACTACATGGCCCTATCCTTCAGCCAATCCTCCAACACTGAATAGCACAAGTTGTGAAACGATTCAAACACTGACCTTGTCCTCCAACTGTACGGTGCTTCCAGCACCGACCTCCACATCTGGTGTGACATCCTTACATACCATGACTACCCAGACAGTTTGGCAGACTGCATCCTTCCTACCTCCTCTCTGACTTTTGTTAATTGGCCTTTGACCACATCCATGGCCTGTTACACTGCCCTGTCCATGCATGTGTAACCCTCATGTGATAGCATTTCTTCTGACCCAGGATTCAGTGATGTAGTAGTAATTGGGTCTGTTCCTGCGTACCATACCAATGAACAAAGATGGGCTGTCAAGTGCCTTTTCAGATTTCTGCTGTCCCCCAGTGGAACATTGTTTCTCACATGTACTCATTGACAATGTGGGCCCCTCCATTTTCTGATGACTGCTGATACACACTCACTGTGATCGACAGGTTCACTCACTGTCCAGAGGCCGTGCCAATCCCGGACATCTCAGGGACACCTTCATTAGGGCTCTCGTCGACACATGGTATCGTGCATCAGTTGCCCCATCACATAACTTCGGACCACAGGTGACAATTGACAAGCTGCCTTTTCAAACTGCTTACTGAGGCATTCAGTGCTTCAGCTCACTTCACTATGAGCTACCACTATGTCGCAAATGGTATTGTGAAGCAGGTTCACAGGACATTAAAATCTGTCCTCACCTGCCAAACTGTCACATGGCTGCCGCCCTGCCAGAGATTTTCTTAGATTTGCGAATGGCTCACAACAACTTGGGGGCGGTTACCACTGAGATCATATATGGGCAGCCACTCGCTGTACCAGGCGATTTCATCGAACTGCAGCTCCTGCCTGCCACTGCGTGCACTGCTGATTTAGTGCACAGCGCCATGCTGAGTGCAGACCATTTGTTCACCAGGTTCTGTAGATGTGTGTGTATGTGTTGCTCTGCATAGACACATGCCAGCCATCACTCCAGTCACAGTAGTTGGACTCTCACCTCATTCTCAAGCGCCAAGAAAAGAGATTTTCTATATACCTCCATGGTACACGTTTCTTTGAGAAAATATAAATTCGGGTAAATATTACCAAACTAAAACGCAAGAGTGAACCTGAAACTATGCCCTCGATTCGATTCATTAAAGGTGTATTTTTTGGGGCTGGAACATGGTAGTTCAGCCACTGTACATGAGTCTTTAACTACATTTTGTATAACTCTTGTTGACACGGTTGGTGACATCTCTCTATGTTAATTCGTGATATATGCTCTGTGGTAGATATAGCTTGTTCAATAAACACCATCTGCACGTTAGTGCATTAAATTTGTTTCTCCACTTTCCTAGCACACACTCCCCCTTCAGTAATCTGTCTGTAGGTTATTTCTAGCTGTGCTAGCGAGTAGGAAACCAATTCCTACAATATATAAGTATCTGTAGAATGAATTTTTTATGTATATATGTTAATTAATACTTTTCCTACAGTGGAGGGAATTCGGTATCATTTAAGATGATTTGTAATTAACATAGACATTCACACATTTTGATTATTTAGTGGACTGCTACTCTGTACGTATTGATGAAAATTAGTAAATAATAAACATTTTTCATCATGGAAGGCCATTTGAAGCCATAAGATATTTGTGTGTAAAAATGTATAATAATAATAATAATAATAGTAATAGTAATAATAATAATTTCAATTACAGGCCGAGGAAGAAACATTAGTATGTGCTAGTAGCTAAAGGGTTATCTAATTTCAGTGTTATCTACAAGTGAGTTATTTAAATTGCTTTTGTGATTAGAAAAGCAAAGTTACTTTTTGCAACTAATTGATTGCAAAAATCATGTAATAGGCGTTGCTCGTCAACTAATTATGTAAAAATATGTTAGAATTCTTGCTGGGTTTTGAACAAGTTGTCAGTTTAGCAGTTTAATATAAGACAGGTGCAATCTTCAATGCAGAGCTAATCAGATCTGTTTGAACAGATATTTAAGATTTCACTCACTCACTTGATCTAGACTCTAGAGGTTATCTGCAAGTTTTACCCAGCCTTGGTTCAAGTGCTGATGGTATAGAATGGAATGAGCAACTACATAAGGAGCACTCTGTACTCCCTATGCTCTTTACACAAGAACAGCCCATGTATAAAATTCCCAAGCAAGACTGTGTGTATGAAACTCTTATGTTATAAACAGAGATGCAAATCTTTATTCATATCTGAGAACCAGATAATTCAGAAACACTAGTGCATTGCTGGCCAGGGTGGCTGAACAGTTCTAGGCGCTACAGTCTGGAACCCCGCGACCACTACAGTCGCAGGTTCGAATCCTGCCTCAGGCATGGGTGTGTGTGATGTCCTTAGGTTATTTAGGTTTAAGCACGAGGTGCATTCAAGTTCTAAGGCCTCCGATTTTTTTTCTAATTAACTACTCACCCGAAATCGATGAAACTGGCGTTACTTCTCGACGTAATCGCCCTGCAGACGTACACATTTTTCACAACGCTGACGCCATGATTCCATGGCAGCGGCGAAGGCTTCTTTAGGAGTCTGTTTTGACCACTGGAAAATCGCTGAGGCAATAGCAGCACGGCTGGTGAATGTGCGGCCACGGAGAGTGTCTTTCATTGTTGGAAAAAGCCAAAACTGACTAGGAGCCAGGTCAGGTGATTAGCGAGCATGAGGAATCACTTCAAAGTTGTTATCACGAAGAAACTGTTGCGTAACGTTAGCTCGATGTGCGGGTGCGTTGTCTTGATGAAACAGCACACGCACAGCCCTTCCTGGACTTTTTGTTGCAGTGCAGGAAGGAATTTGTTCTTCAAAACATTTTCGTGGGATGCACCTGTTACCGTAGTGCCCTTTGGAACGCAATGGGTAAGGATTACGCCCTCGCTGTCCCAGAACATGGACACCATCATTTTTTCAGCACTGGCGGTTACCCGAAATTTTTTTGGTGGCGGTGAATCTGTGTGCTTCCATTGAGCTGACTGGCGCTTTGTTTCTGGATTGAAAAATGGCATCCACGTCTCATCCATTGTCACAACCGACGAAAAGAAAGTCCCATTGATGCTGTCATTGCGCGTCAACATTGCTTGGCAACATGCCACACGGGCAGCCATGTGGTCGTCCATCAGCATTCGTGGCACCCACCTGTATGACGCTTTTCGCATTTTCAGGTCGTCATGCCGGATTGTGTGCACAGAACCCACAGAAATGCCAACTCTGAAGGCGATCTGTTCAATAGTCATTCGGCGATCCCCCAAAACAATTCTCTCCACTTTTTCGATCATGTCGTCAGACCGGCTTGTGCGAGCCCGAGGTTGTTTCGGCTTGTTGTTACACGATGTTCTGCCTTCATTAAACTGTCGCACCCACGAACGCACTTTCGACACATCCATAACTCCATCACCACATGTCTCCTTCAACTGTTGATGAATTTCAATTGGTTTCACACCACGCAAATTCAGAAAACGAATGATTGCACGCTGTTCAAGTAAGGAAAAAGTCGCCATTTTAAGTATTTAAAACAGTTCTCATTCTCGCCGCTGGCGGTAAAATTCCATCTGCCGTACGGTGCTGCCATCTCTGGGACGTATTGACAATGAACGCGGCCTCATTTTAAAACAATGCGCATGTTTCTATCTCTTTCCAGTCCGGAGAAAAAAATCGGAGGCCTTAGAACTTGAATGCACCTCATAGTTCTAAGTTCTAGGGGACTGATGACCTCAGAAGTTAAGTCGAATAGTTCTCAGAGCCACTAGTGCATAAAGTTTATTTAATCGTACATATACACTGAATAAAAATGTAATTTGGGTTGGCAGTCTGAAATGTTATGATGTGAGGAGGTGATATAAGTCTGATCGATTTGATTCATAGCTTCACAAAATGAACTCAACAAGCATTAACTCTTTAAGGGGTAGTTAAACACCATAAAAACTTACCCTAGAGGTGCATGAACAATAATTTACATATTTCAGATTTAATGTACTCTAGTTTTATTACTGTGATATGTTTTTGTGCTGGCGTAAGCTGGAGCCAGAACACCATGCAGTATACAGGTTGCGAGAAGATCGATTGAGGCCAATGACACACTGGCAGGAAAAGCACCACCAAAGCCCTCTCGGCCTCCAGTATTTAGACAGCCACCGCTGACTAGATGATGGGTCTGTTTCAGTCTGTCACACCCTTTGAGTTCCATTCTGTCATCAAATGCAGCCCAGTGGGAGTCGCAGCAGCAGTTAGCTCTCTGCTAGCTCAGAGACAGGCAGCACAAAGCGACAAAAATAGGACTTGTATTTCACCAGCAGTGAGGCTAGCGTGGACTAGAGTGGAAGAGCTTGTACCACAACGCCTATCTAGAGTTAAGTAATTTTCTATTCTTGGAATAAAGAACCCAGTTAATATATGCATGCAGTTTGTTTTATAGAAAGAGGATACTGGCCACCAATCAATATCCTCACCTTGCTTCCCATGGTACATCTCTACAGAGACAATGAGACAACATAAAAGATGGAGACGAGTATAGTTCAGAAGAAGATTTTGCTTGCTTTTCTTGTGTTTCAGATTGCAGGGGTGATCATTTTCAAGTGTTTGTTAATTTCTTGTTGTGTTCTTCCATGTATTCAAGGAGGGGAGCTGCAGAACTAATCAAATTTCTCTTTTCAGAGGCTTCGCTTCCTGTTTTTGCTATAATGTATTTGTGTTAACTACGGCTGCTCCGCCCCCTCCACCCCTTGCCCCCGTGCCTCAGCCGTAGACGGCCAGTGTTATGGATATAACACAAGCTTTTCAGTTTCAGTACCAACAAATTGCTGCTTTGCTGACGACGGTACAACAACTTCTGGCTGCACGAGCAGCGTCAGCCACACAACAACATTAGCTAACCGACCAACAAGCCCAACCAGTGCCGCCGACCAGCATACCACCGTACCGGCAATTTAACGACACCGAAAACAAATGGCTAAAATACCTGACACAGTTCCGAGCTCATTGTGCAGTTCATCGAGTTCAAGGTACTGTAAAGCTACAATACTTTCTTTCGATTGCAGGGGTCCCGGTATTCAGGTTAATACAAAAACTATTCCCAACTGCATCTCCTGACGAACTCAGTTACGATGAAGTAACCACTGCATTAACTCAATATTATCATCAGCAAGTTCAAGCAGCTGCAGCCAGATATCAGTTTTATCGGTTGCAGAAAAAGCCGGAACAGACGTATCGTCAGTGGTACACAGAATTAATGGGCTTGACTAGGAAGTGTAAATTTAAGCGCAATTGTGGCAACGTTTACAGTGACTTAAAGATTAGGGATGCTATAACATTCAGTGTCCCAGATAGTAAAATATGGGAACAGATCTTAAAGTACTTTGATCCATCACTTCTTCAAGTATTGCAAATGTCAGAATAACATGATTCTGGTGCCTTAGCGGCCGATAAGTTTGACCAGGCCCCTACTTGTCGGGTCGAGTCGCTCCTTGCTCGCGACAGCCCAAAGCAGTCATAACAACGAGCGCGTACACAGCCATGCGGAGAGCCACGTAGACATAGTAAACAGACCTGTAAACTTAGTGAAGTCTTACGCTAGATGTTTTGCTCGCCATAAAAGAGAGGAGTGCCCATTACGTAACGCAATGTATTACACGTGTGGAAAAAAAGGGCATGCCCAAGCAGTATATTTTCAACGGCACAGAAACGCCAATTTTGCCCGCTCCCAGAAAAAAAACAGGCTCGTGTACGTTCAAATTAATGTTGTGTTTCCAAACGTACAACAGTTTCTGACAAAAGTAAGATTAAGGTTGTGCCTCCTTCTCGCCCTAGTGCTGTGCAACAACGTTCTATCAACTATTTGCCTCATTACGCATTGCTGGCCGTTGTGTGAACTTTCAGTTGGGCACAGGTGCCACCTATGAATGATTAGGCTCACCACGCCTTTATAAATCTAGCAAGCACCTCACTGTTTACAACGGATACGAAATTCCAGTTCTTGGACAGTGCAGTATGCCTGCCACTTACACATCTCACACTGGGGCAGTGAATTTTACTTTGTTGAAATCAAGAGACACTTAGAACATATTCGGTTTAGATGCCTTTGATTTCTTGGCCTTTGCATTAAAAATTTCCATATCGGCTTGTGATCCAAAAGTTAGTGTCGTTAGCTTGCTCAAAGAATTTCTTGAACTATTTTCAGAAGGCATGGGAAAAGCCAATAACTTTATAGCGCATGTTACATTGAAAAATAATGCACAGCCTAAGTTTCTTCATGCCTGCCCCACTCCATTTGCCTTAAGAGACAAAGTAACCAGTGAACTGAAGGAATTGCAAGATAATGGTGTAATTCCTCCCATTCAAGCTATTCTGTGTGCAAATCCTCTCGCGTTGTTGCCTAAGCCCTCTGGTCGCATTCACATTTGTGTTGACTTCAAGTCTACAGTCAACCCACAGACAGTAGTTTGACACTTATCCTTTACCTCGCTCTGAGAAACTCTTGGACATGTTTGGTGTAGGACGTTACTTTTCTAAGATAGATTTGTGTGGTGCCTACTTGCAAATTCCATTGGATGAAGAGTCGCAGAAAGTGTTTGTTGTCAATACACACTTAGGACTGTTTAAGTATTTGCGTTGGCCCTTTGGCAGTGCTTCCGTACCCGCCATTTTTCAACGTTGCTTGGAACAGCTGACAGCAAAAATGCCATTTTGTTCAAACTAACTTCACAGTATTGTCGTCCCAGGTCGTACACTGAAGGAACACGTTGCCAATTTGTGTTCTCTTTATCGAGTGTAGTCAGAAGCAGGACTCAAGTGTCATCTTGAAAAGTGTGACTTTTTCCAAACTGAACTACAGTGCTTACGACTTGCGATAAACAGTCAGGGTGTGCACCCCACTTGCTTGCAATCCGTGACCTACCTGTTCCTCACAGAATGTCTGAACTGCAGTCACTACTAGGCAGGATGACATACTACATCGGTTCACACCGAATGCCGCTCAGATTGCGGCTCCAATGCATCGCTTGTGTCGCAAAGATGTAGCTTTTCTGTTAAATACTATCAGGACGCATATCAGACACTCAAAACTGCCTTGCTGAGTGACGGATGTTTAGTGCATTTTGACCCTACCAAGTCAACAGTTTGGCAAGTCGACACTTCTTCTCACGGAATAGGCGCTGTGCTTTCGCACAGAATTGGTGCATAAGACAGACCTATTGCTTTTGCCTCAAAGTTGCTCACTCAAACGCAATGCAGTTATTCTCAACTAGAAAAAGAGTCTTTCGCTATTTTGTATGGTGTGACCAAATTCCATCACTATTTGTATGGTCGCAAGTTCTTTTTAGTAACAAATCACAAGCCTGTGCAGTCCTTGTTTCATCCATCAAAGCCGATTCCTACGCGCACTGCTCAAAAATTGCAACGGTGGGCTTTGTTGCTTCCCAATAGTAGTATGAAATTGTGTACAGACTTAACGGAAAAAGATACTGCACGAACGGGCAACAGCTGAAGAGAATCATTCAATGTGGTAGACGGCAACCCTTCCACAAACTGCTGCAGATTTCAATGCTGGGCCATGAACAAGTGTATCATTCAGCGAAACATCATCGATATGGGTTTTCGGAGCTGAGAGCACACTCGTGTACCCTTGATGACTGGGCTTGCCTGGGCCCGTCAGCACCAAAATTGGACTGTTGATGACTGGAAACATGTTGCCTGGTCAGACGAGTCTCGTTTCAAATCTACATCTACATGATTACTCTGCAATTCACATTTAAGTGCTTGGCAGAGGGTTCATCGAACCACAATCATACTATCTCCCTACCATTCCAATCCCGAACAGCGCACGGGAAAAACGAACACCTAAACCTTTCTGTTCGAGCTCTGATTTCTCATATTTTATTTTGATGATCATTCCTACCTATGTAGGTTGGGCTCAACAAAATATTTTCGCATTCGGAAGAGAAAGTTGGTGACTGAAATTTCCTAAATAGATCTCGCCGCGACGAAAAACGTCTTTGCTTTAATGCCTTCCATCCCTACTCGCGTATCATATCTGCCACACTCTCTCCCCTATTATGTGATAATACAAAACGAGCTGCCCTTTTTTGCACGCTTTCGATGTCCTCCGTCAATCCCACCTGGTAAGGATCCCACACTGCGCAGCAATATTCTAACAGAGGACGAACGAGTGTAGTGTAAACTGTCTCTTTAGTGGACTTGTTGCATCTTCTAAGTGTCCTGCCAATGGAACGCAAGCTTTGGCTCGCCTTCCCCACAATATTATCTATGTGATCTTTCCAACTGAAGTCGTTTGTAATTTTAACACCCAGGTACTTAGTTGAATTGACAGCCTTGAGAATTGTACTACTTATCGAGTAATCGAATTCCAACGGATTTCTTTTGGAGCTCATGTGGATCACCTCACACTTTTCGTTATTGAGCGTCAACTGCCACCTGCCATACCATACAGAAATGTTTTCTAAATCGCTTTGCAACTGATACTGGTCTTCAGATGACCTTACTAGACGGTAAATTACAGCATCATCTGCGAACAACCTAAGAGAACTACTGAGATTGTCACCCAGGTCATTTATATAGATCAGGAACAGCAGAGGTCCCAGGACGCTTCCCTGGGGAACACCTGATATCACTTCAGTTTTACTCGAAGATTTGCCGTCTATTACTACGAACTGCGACCTCCCTGACAGGAAATCACGAATCCAGTCGCACAACTGAGGCGATACCCCATAGGCCCGCAGCTTGATTAGAAGTCGCTTGTGAGGAACGGTGTCAAAAGCTTTCCGGAAATCTAGAAATACGGAATCAACTTTAGATCCCCTGTTGATAGCGGCCATTACTTCGTGCGAAGAAAGAGCAAGCTGCGTTGCACAAGAACGATGTTTTCTGAAAGCATGCTGATTACGTGTCAATAGATCGCTCCCTTCGAGGTGATTCATAATGTTTGAATACAGTATATGCTCCAAAACCCTACTGCAAACTGACGTCAATAATATAGATCTGATATTGGGGAATTATTCGCACTAAACAGCTAGTGCGCCAGCACTGTACTTGGCAGGGCACGGACGCCTGCATTCAACAGACGACGGCACAGTGTCGGACATGCGCGGAGAACCAATCCGTTCTACCACAGACATTCTCAGCTTGGCCTAAGACTCAATCGCCATGGCAACGTGTGCACATTGACTTTGCAGGACCAATTTGGAACCCATAGTGATACACTCTTTCAGCAAGTTCTCGTTTGCGGTGCCTATGAAGTGTTGACCTCAATATTTTGCATAGAAGCTTTGCGAGAAGTACTTATGTCGGACAATGGACCACAGTACACTTCACGTGATTTTGAACAGTTTTGTGAATGCAATGGCATTCATCATTTCCTTGCTCTGTTTCACCCGCAGTCCAACAGAGAAGCAGAACGATTCGTTCGCACTTTCAAGCAACAGATGGCCAAGCTTCGCCCCACCCACACACGGGAACAGGTGCTGCAACTCTTTCTGGCCTCCCATAGCTCCCACCCACGAGACGGACCATAACCGGAGGGACTTCTGCATTGCCGTCGCCATCAGACGTTGCTGCACTTGTTATAACACCCACCGCAGCATCTAGCGTCGCCAGCGGTCCGGAAGTATCGCTTTGCGCCGCGCTATCTTATTCTTTTCAGGGTTTATAGCAACTGTGGGGGCAGAGAAAGAGGCGTGATCCATGAACGCATTGGCTCTTACATGTATTTGATTGACTGTCCCGATGGTTTGCAATCCGGCTACCAGAACCATATTCGCGCATGTCATTTGCCCCGTGATTCTGCTGCTTTTCCTCCCCCATATTCACGGCTTCAGGGGACCGCGCAACATTCGCAGCCGCCCGCTGGTGCCACCAGGGCACCCCAGGAGGAGCGGATAGACGATGCGCCCTCACCTGCGCCGTGTCCGCTCGCCAACCTGATGGACCTGGACCCGCCATCGACGTCGCCGTCGTCGTCGCCGTCTTCGCCTCAGCTCATGCCCTCAGGCCTGGACGTGTTCCCTGGCGGCAGTTTTATGGAGATTGTTCCTGTTGCCTCGCAAGCCAGATTCTGGGGAGTACCCCGTCCTCCACAGTCACGACTCCCGGCCCATCACTACTTCCAGCGCCCTGCCCCCTCCCTCTTGTGGTTCACAGCCTCAATACACGACAATGGTGAAGCATTTCGAGGGGGAAGGGGGGGAGGAAGGAATATGCTGGCGCCAGCACACCATGCAGCATACAGACTTGCAGGAAACGTAGCACCAACGCCCTGTCGGCCGCCAGTGTCTAATTAGCCGCTGCAGACCGGAGGGCCGTCTGTCGCGTCCAGTGAGTTCCAGTCTGTCAACCGTCGCAGCCCAATGGGAGTCACAGTAGCAGTCAGCTCGGCCGCTAGCTCAGAGACAGGCAGCACATAGCGATCAGAATAATACACATAATGGACTTGTATTTCTCCAGCAGTGAGGCTAACGTGGACTAGAACAGAAGAGCTTGTAACGCAACGACTATCTAGAGTTAAGTAATTTTCTATTCTTAGGAATAAAGAACCCAGTTAATATATGCAAGCAGTTTGTGTTATAGAAAGAGGATACTGGCCACCAATCAACATCCTCTCCGTGATTCCCAGGCTACAGTTCTACAGAGACAACGAGACTACATAAAAGTTTTCTACAGTAGGTTTGTAAAAATTCACCTTAATGTCAACAGAATCTTAGAATTAAATGTGGTCACTGCTCCATCACCCCCTTAGAGTATAGAAATTTTTGATAGTTGGTGGCTCATCTTTGGTATAACCTTCTTTTAATTTTTGTGGTAACTCTTAAAACGGTTGTCTCTGAGGCACAAAGGTACTTGGCACACTGAACACATCCACACAGTTCGATTTGGGATTTTTCTTGAACAGCAAATTGCACATCTTCTAAATGATGAGTGAATTGACTGGTGTTTACTGCATTCGTGGCGAATACTTTCGACTATGTATTGCTTGCGTGCCTTGATCTGAGATGTTAAATTATTTTGATATACAGAGGATGAAGCAGCAGCCACTGAAACTAGTTTTGGAGCCAATAAATTTTTATGTCACTTCTCAATGAAAGTCTTTATTGGAGAATTGCTCCATTTCAGTCTCCTTGTGCATGGTGAATGTATTTGGTACACAACAGCCTACAAAGTGAAAGAACAATGTCATCCACCATTTCTTGCTTTTCTGTCTGTTGGATAGTCTGACTTTAGCCGATAAAAATTATCCACTTACTTCATACCGGAATTGTAGTCTTTCAACACAAGAGGGCAAGTTATCTTGGTTATTGTTCTGTCTTTCATGCTGCAACTTACTAAGGACAAATGTGATGGTGCAGGACATGTAGAAATCATGTTGACTGCCCTGTTATCCTTCCATCTATAGATAACTACTCCATCAATGCTTATTCCTCACTCTGAAACACCTTTTCCTCCTTGTGTTTTGGCGTGTTTTTCCTTCTGGAATTTGTTGTTCCATAAACATAAATTCCATTGGACTTTAGATTTTTGAACGGATCATATGATATAAAATAATTGTCCATAAACATGATGTGAGTCTTTCCATGAAGGCCACTGGTTAAATTTAGAACCACTTTCGATCCTAACCCTAGTAACAGAGACTGTGAAACTTTTCCTATATAAATATCAAATTCAGGTTGTATAACAGTTCATCACGTAACCTCCACTCTTTGTATCCTATTTTAATGAATTTATTTCTCATGTACTGTATGAGAGATGATCTGCTTTTGAATTTAACGAATGGTTCATCAATAGCGAGATTCTGATGCGGTGTACAGCGATCTTGGAATTGCCTGTTCAAATGATCTAGCTATAAACCAAGTTTGTATAGTTTGCGATAATTCTATTTCTTTCAAGAGTCGCAGCATTATCATTGAGGGGCAAGTTATTCAGTAATCAACTAAATCTTTTTACTGGCATTAGATTCGATTTTTAACTTTCACCAAGCTCTGGACCAGTGCTCCAGTAATCTCTGTAGCTAGCTTTTTTAGTGATTCCCATGTAAAGATTTATTCTGATAAAAGTTTTTATATCATGTTCATTGGTGGGAACAAAAGATTTGCTACCTGTGTAGTGTACAAATTGGTTTGAAACACTACATGGTTTATAAGAGTTTCATCAAAATACTCGCAAAATAAATCAACTAGCTTTAGGTTCATTTTGTTCTTTACTTCTGCAGCCACACCATCTCGTCCAATAAATAACAGCACTTGGTAAACCCCTGTTTCTTAGCTCCAGTTTATCATGACTGTTGATGGAACAGTGAGCAGCACTGCATTGTTTTGATTTGTCTGATTGCTTTCACTGTTATCCTCAGAAACACTACTGCTCGATACATGACTGTAAACAAGACTGGAACTTGCACAGACTGTAGGGAATGTTGGGTCATTGTCATCACTTTCAATTCTTGTCACACCAAGGAATTTCATCAAATAACATTCGGTAACATTCTTCCTCTTTTTTATGAGATATATTGTATGGAGAAGAAAATATACTAGATAGAGAACAAGGGCAGTTGTCAGAGCCACTAACCCCACAGAAATCCGTCTGTGAATCTTGTTCGCCCACTGCTTGAATACTGCTCAGCAGTGTGGGATCCGTACCAGATAGGGTTGATAGAAGAGATAGGGAAGATCCAACGGAGAGCAACGCGCTTCATTACAGGATCATTCAGTAATCGCGAAAGCGTTACGGAGATGATAGATAAACTCCAGTGGAAGACTCTGCAGGAGAGACGCTCAGTACTCGGTACGGGCTTTTGTTAAAGTTTCGAGAACATACCTTCACCGAAGAGTCAAGCAGTATATTGCTCCCTCCTACGTATATCTCGCGAAGAGACCATGAGGATAAAATCAGAGAGATTACAGCCCACACAGAAGCATACCGACAATCCTTCTTTCCACGAACAATGCGAGACTGGAATAGAAGGGAGAACTGATAGAGGTACTCAGGGTACCCTCCGCCACACACCGTCAGGTGGCTTGCAGAGTATGGATGTAGATGTAGATGTAGAAATATATAAAATTCTATTCGATTAACAAGCAATATTACTTGTGAATTATTGAAAGTCAGCTGAGTGGTCAGCATGACAGAATACAATACAATGGGCCCAGGATCAAATCCCAGCTGGGTCAGAGATTTTCTCCATGCAGAAACTGGTTGTTGCGTTGTCTTCATCATCATTTCATCCTCATGGACACGCAAGTAGCTGAAGTGGTATCAATTAAAACGACTTGCATCAGGTGACTGGTCTACCTGGCAGGAGATTCTTGCCGCCAGCACATTTCATTTCATTTATGAATGTTTCTGTTGTTTCTGTTTTATTCCTGCGTGAAATCTATTTTCGGATCCAACATTTGTGTTTTGTTTCTTTGTTTTAACTTTTGTCACAGCTATAATGCTATAACCTGTTCTATGACATTAACATCTGCCTGTATGATTTCAGTTGACACCATACTGAAAACTGTGTATGTACATAGAATTTGTTGTTTCCTGTGTGAACGGTAGCTCAAGATGCTATTACAGAATGCCACAGGCTGTGATGTCACTTTAGCTGCCTGTGGAATTTGGCTTAACTGTGACGTCAATGAGGCACAGTGCGTTTGACACTGATTATGGCATGTGCGAGTATGCGATGGCGCACTCTAGTGTGGGATGTTTATGTTTCTAAATTGTTTTTGAGTGATGTTTAGTGTGGCATTGTATATAGTGCTGTGTGTTTCTCAATGTTTTGGGAGTTTGCATTTGTTGCTTTAACAGTGAGTTGTTTTAATGTCATCAGTTATTGGTTACTGACTTGATTTCGTTTTTTAAATTGTTAGTTCGTCGTGTTGTTAATAGTTTGAAAGTAATTTTTTTGATATGTTTTTTTTTTTTGGTACTACACTGAAGCGCCAAAGAAACTGGTATAGGCATGCTTGTTCAAATACAGAGATATGTAAACAGGCAGAATAAGGCGCTGAGGTCGGCAACGCCTACATAAGACAAGTGTCTAATGCAGTTGCTATATTGGTTACTGGTGCTACAATGGCAGGTTATCAAGATTTAAGTGACTCTGAACATGGTGTTATAGTCGGCACACGAGCGATGGGACACAGTATATCCGACTTAGCAGTGAAGTGAGGATTTTCCCGTACAACCATTCCACAAGTGTACTGTGAATATCAGGGATCTGGTAAAACATCAGATCTCTGATATGGCTGCGGCCGAAACAGATCCTACTAGAATGGGACCAGCGATGACTGAAGAGAATCGCTCAGTGTGACAGAAGTGCAACCCTTCCGCAAATTGCTGCGGATTTCAATCCTGGGCGATCAACAAGTGTCAGCATGCAAACCATTCAACAAAACATCATCGATACGGGCTTTAGGAGCCGAAGGCCCGCTCATGTACCCTTGATGACTGTGTAATTGCGGGTTTTGCCACCGAATGTATCAGGATGACCAAATGTAGCGGGAAGACATCAAACGCAGTGGGTGGGTGCCAAGAGTTGCCGTACTAAAACTCGGCTGGAATTTTCCAAATGATTTATTTGCTTCCACTACAGTGCTCCGTTCACCTCGATCTGCGTCCACAGTCGGCTGCAAATACCTCGGTATTCTGTATGGTTTACGGTAAACAGGTGCTTCATTCCCTGTTGGTATCCTATGTTGAACTAATGGAGTTGCTGGTAATGGCCCTTGTGGAAAAAACAAAAATCTTTAAATTCCCACAATAATTCTTCCATATGCGCTCTTTCTCCTCCTTTCAAATGGTTAATTCTGTCACGCAATGCAGTTCTATCAGCAGTTAGTGGTTGATCGCTTCGCCTACCTCTTGAACACCAGTCTTCGTCATCTGGCACATCCAAATTTGCTACTAAAACTCCTTTTCTCAAATTCGCGTCTATAGCGCTAAAATAATCCACGTTCACGGGAACTACTCGCCCGTCATTCCCCTCCTGTACCGTGTACAACACTACGTTTCACAAAACAACCCAATGAATCCAAATCTTCATTATCCTCCAATGGTTCAATAATACATACTGTACCCACAGGTAGACTCGACTCCACACTTACCCAAAGCGACTTCCCGGTGCCACTAGACACACACTCTTGCGAATTAAGCCTTAATGCTAATATAAGCTGTTCAATTGGTTTGTTCATTACGTTGAACGCCCCTCGAGACAGCTTTGCGTTGACAACAGTTTCCCCTAGCGGAAATAACTTTCAACCAAGTTCCATAGTTCGTTGTCCAAGGTCAATTTTGGCATGATGTTGATGCAAGAAATCTACTCCTAGGATCATGTCGTAGCCCTCACTTACCCATGGTACTACCTCCATGCATGCATTAAATCGGACTTTCCCTATGCGAAAGTCAACTGTCGCCGACCCCAAAGGCGTGACCTCCTTATCCCCCACTCCACGCAACGTATAACGTGGTGGGTCAAAATTCCTTCATCCCATTATATTCTTAGTAGCCACTGACACTTGCGCCCCTGTGTCCAACAATATCTTAAACTTTTTAAGTCCTACAGATTCTACCACTGACCGTTCCACCTCTGCATACGTATTAACAGCACTGAAATTAAACGGGAGCTCCCATAGGTGGGTTTTGGGCCCCCTCTGCCGTTTAACGCTTGTCCACTTCTCCTATCTCCACTTCTCCATCCTCCACACTGCTGATTGCCACCCTTCCCTCTATTCTTCGGTGACTGGACACATTGCCTCTGCACATGTCCCATACGACCACACTTAAAACATTTTATACCCGCTGCAAATACTGTTTGCCTCTCGCGTACCCCTGTTGCCACGTCTATTTCCTCACATTGAATTGCCAGCTGAATGGCCGAATGCAAATCTTTCGGAGTCCCTTCACACACTTTCCGTGACATATGCGCTGGTAACCCTCTCAAAAATTCATCAAGTGCCCTTTGCTCGGCCTCCTGCAACAGAACACTATTCGCTTCATTGCTCCGACCCAACTCGTAAGTATACTCATTAATTTCCCTTATCCTGTCCGCAAATTTCTCCACCGTCTCCCCTTGTCTCTATGCAATTGTACTTAACCTCTCCCTAAAGTACTGAGCGCTATTCTGTTTCTTGTACCTTTGTAAAAGCCCTTCCATTAACTGCTTAAACCGTCCTGCCTTCCCCAAGGCCTCAGAACACCTTACATATGTTTTCGCTTCATCCGTTAATCTAATCTTGGCTATATGTAACAACTGCACATCAGACCAACCATTCATCACCGCTGAAGTCTCCAAGTCTTCCACAAACGAACACACATTCTCAGATGCCTTGCCAGAAAATGGAATAATCAGACTCATGGCGGCTGGATCAATCTCCTGCTCCCTAGGCAACAAGGACTGATCAGATGCGGTTTCCTCCTCACTTCTAGATGTTATTCACTCCTCAATTGCGTACTGTCCGCTATCAGTTGTACTACCTTTTCCATCAAAATCTGTACCGCTTCTGGTTCCGACACACCTTGCGTCCTTGACTTTGCCATTGTGTTGCTTTCGTTCCCAGTTAGTCTCAAAACAAAACAATTAAGTACAAGAATAATCTGACTTCCTACAGCTCCATATCGTCATACTCAGGATCATCATAAACCAATACAAAAGTAATCAAATGCCACGAAAAAAATCTTACTGTCCCAAATACACTAACACTTACTCTGACAATAAAAAATACAGAAAGAAAATGTCCAACACACAATTTTGACAGTACTCACCACATCTTGTAACTGTACTGCAGGCAGTGGGCTCGAACGTCGTACTGGACAGATGACGTCCACTATTCTGACACCAAATGTAATGGCAGCTTCTGCCACCGAATGTTCAGGATGACAAAATGTAGTGGGAAGACACCAAATGTAGTGGGTGGGTGTCAGGAGATGATGTATTCAAACTTGGTGAGAACTTTCCAAATGATTTATTTGCTTCCACTACAGTGCTCCTTTCACCTCAGTCTGCGTCACAAGCCCCCACAATGCTGAGGAAGCACCCCAGCGGCCTGTGCAATGCAACTCTGTGTCGTGCCGTCCTTGGCTGGGTCACTGAGTTCCAATGATGTCAGGATGGCTGCACCAGCAGCCAACTCAGTGCTGCTCAGTGTGAGCCGTGGGCAGCCAGCTGCGTCCTTCTCCTCACCAGCGTGGCTGAGATTGTGGCGACGAACAAGCGCCTGCTATCCGGCATCCGAATCTACGGGCCTCACCTTGGGAAGTCTCTGGAGTGTGTCGAGAGCCAGGTATGAAACCAACGACATGAATCCATGGACTGTGCATGTTAGCAGGGGACCGTTCAAGCTGGTGGCTCTGTAATGTTGTGGGCCGTGTGCAATTGGTGTGATATGGGACCCCTACTACACCTAGATATGACTCAGACAGGTGAAACATATGTGAGCATCCTGTCTGATCACCTGCATCCATTGATGACCACCATGCATTCCGACTGACTTGGGCAATTCCAGCAGACAATACAACACCCCACACGTACAGAATTGATACAGAGTGATTCCAGGAACACTCTTCTGAGTTTAAACCCTTCCGCTGGCCACCAAACTTCCCAAATGTTAACATTATTGAGTATATCTGGGATGCCTTGCAATGTGCTGTTCAGAAGTGAACTCCACACCATCGTACTCTTACGGATTTGTGGATAGCCCTGCAGGATTCATGGTGTCGATTCCTTCCAGCACAATTTCAGACATTGCCGAGTCCATGCCACGTTGTGTTGCAGCACTTTTGCATGCTCGCTGGGCCTGTATACGATATCAGGCAGGTGTACCAGTTTCTTTGGCTCTTCAGTGTTTGTCTGCATCTTACAACGAAATTTACTAGTCGTTCGTTGATTGCTGCTATGATCGAGAATATGGTGTCTACAGTTAAATTTGTCCAATTATATGGCTTCTTTGTGGAATGTGTGAAGTTTCAGCAGTGCGCAAAATCTATGAAATTGAGCAAAGCCTCTTTTGTCAAACCAGGGACGAGTGTATGTGGCGGAATTCTCAGTGGGTTTCAGTAATGGTTATTTTCGTTTTTTGGTGTGTGTGTGTGTGTGTGTGTGTGTGTGTGTGTGTGTGTGTGTGTGCGCGCGCGCGCGCGCGCGCGCGCTTGCGTGTTTGTGTGACAGCCTAGATTTATCAGCTGACTATGGGTAGTTAAGAGCATTTTTATCTGTTTTTGACCTTCATGTTATGATGTGCGATGTGTTTCTTAATGTTTGTAATTTTTTTTGAGATGCAGGTACGAACTTTATGTTGGAGTAGACTTTTTATTATTTTGTGGTTTGTGTTAGTAAATGAAGTTCACATTTAGTAGTTTACAGTGGTAAGTATTGTGGAAAGCGTTGTAGCTGTTTTGGTCACCTTAGGTTTTGATAATAGTTCTGGTAGTTGTAGGTACTTGATATCACTGTCTTCGTTTGTGCTATAGAGGTCAAGTGAAATCTGCGATAATGGTTTGTATCTTTTGTGTGTGTGGTGGAGGGGAAGGAGGAGAAAGAAGGGTGGTGTCAGGAATCGCTGTTTCCGTTTTCAAATGTAATCTTCGATTCCAGTACTATGCTTTTAGTAATTTTTTCTTCGGTTTATTATCGAGGATATTGTGTGCGTTTTTTTCGGTTTTGTCTGTTTTGAAATAGTGAATTTATTCTTATTGTTGTTTATTTAACTCGTCCCCAACCTAAACCCCCTACTTTCCTCAGTTGACTCGTTACTTCAATTTTATTGCTTATGTGTCGTTTATATCCTTTTTTGCGAATGTTTTTAGACTGTGGTCACAGTGGCAGCGATATTTGTGGGTTCCGCTGACGACCGACATCGTCCAAAAACGTCTCGTCTTCTGAAATCAGTTCGCCACTATGTGCATCGTCAAAATGCAGCCGATCTCATCGCCCAAACGTACAGATTTCGGACGACAATCGGTGAAATTCAAATCAGTTTGTTTGTCATAATGACCGACACGACATGAAACATGGCCTGTGGGAAACTGATAAGTTTAGTCAAAGAAGTAGTTTGTAGCATCTTTAGGATGGAAAATATCATAAGCAGGATGTAGCTCGGAATCTATGGACTGAAATTGCAAGTTTATTGAAAACCATAAGCAAGCAAAATTTTCATAGGAAATTTTAGGTGTAGATTATAACCTCGATAAATAATTTGTTCAAGTGACAAGGATGGTATGCATCTTATGATTAAAGGTACAGTAGTGGATCTTTTTGGGTTGTGGTAGGTGGTCATTAGCTGTGTACAAATTATTTTTACTGTTTACCGGCGTTTGTATGCCAGTAAGCTGATCATTCTGTTCCATGAAGAAGTTTGCAAACGTGGTGCATATTTTCTTTTCCACTTTACAGTGCTTTAGGTATTCAGAGTGTCTTATACCAGACTTCATGTTTGTCTTTCACACATATGCTGAATGACAGTCTTTGAAGGTTAACTGACATATGTCTGCACAACTTGAAATAAAATCAGCAGTGATTTGAGCTCTATTAAACAATCTGACACTCACATTCAAGATGCAGTTCTAGCTAAAGTAATACTAGAAGTGACACTTTGACATTTTACATCCAACGATTGTACCTATACCTCACTCTGAAAAGTACAGTTTCAAAGTTTTCATGCGATATGTAGGATGCCTTAAGTACTAATTTAAAAACTGATTTTTTCACTCTTGCACCCAAAATACTACGACATTTTTAATTTATTCAATATCAAATTTTGGAGCTATGCTTCGTGCAAGTGCGCAAAAAGACACTGTGATACAGTTGATTTTCTTTATTTATTCATTAAAAGCTACAGTGCATCTGGAATAATACTGCCACCAGGATACCTGTTACATCGTTTCTCAAATCCAGCAGCTGAAGTGTGAAGTTTCCAATACCAGAACCTGATGATGTGAATACACCTCCTGCCAGTATTGCAGTAACATACACGTTTTTAGAATAAACTGAGCTGAAGAGAAACAGCAAATCTACTTTTCATCAGTTAAATAATATTTGCTTGCTCACACACAAATTTTATCCATTCATCATACAATAGAAACATCTACTTTCACCACGTAAATTGGCCATCATGTGCTCATAACCTCATGGGGAAAACCTTTATACACTGTAGGGTAATAAACCACACAATGTGTTTTTGAGAGATCCTCAGTGTGGCATGTCACTGAAATCATATATTGTTATAAGATAGGTATTTCATAAAACTTGTCTTGTAATTCCAGTAACTGAACACAGAGGGTACAGTATTGGAAACGTTCGTTTTGAGACAGATATAGCTCATTTGGCATCATTTTAATAGCAAATTCAGCATTACAGCACTTGTCTCCAAGTACAGACGCGTCATGGTATTCAGCCCATCCATGGAGGTTAAAATCTAACCTCCTTCATACATAGACTCATCATAGACTAGATTCTAACCTAATCTAGGCTGCTGTGAAGAAAACAGTTCCTGGAAATTTTCTGTGACCGTGAATTTGTAATCAGACAGTGTTTAAAGAAAAACTGCATAAAGAAAATTAATATTGTTTTACTTACGTCTGTATGAGGAGTTTCCGAATCCTGTTAAACTCCTGATAATAAAATCCTTTGATAGCGGAAAACAGTAAAACAATCTGAAGCTAATTTGATAAATAGTCACACAGTGTACTACAATTTTGCTTACCAGTAACAGTTAAACCCAGATAAATTTGCACCCAAACATGAATACGACATTAAGTGGCATGTAAACAAAGATCGCATACTTTAACAACTGTCAGATTCAAAGTTCCCTCCAAATGCTAACTTGAACCAATGGTGAATAAGCTAGTTCATTGTAATTGGTTGGTGTAAAAAACGTCAATGGCAGATGTCTCAACTTACACATATAGCCACATTTTGCAGAGCAACACATAAATTCTCCTGTCTATATTACTGCAGATACACATCGAAGCAGGCCCTTCCAAAAGATACATACAATGCGTGCAATGACTAATGCAAATACTCGGAATAACACAAACAAATAAATGATAGCAATAACATCTGTTGGGGTGGGGTCAGCAATCACTGAAGGTGAACAGTCTTTACAATACACTACTTTTATTTATAGAGAGAAATGTTAAGAGATAGCCTATTACAAAGCATAAAGGAATCAAATTGGTTACAATTGTGTTTCTCGAAGAGAGGAATGTTTTTAGGTCTTAGCTGTTCTGCGTCGGCTTGAGGTGGCGATGACGGTAGAAGCAGTTTGAAATTGCTGATATGAATCCTATAAGTTCCTCCAGTAGTGTCCTTGGCGTTAAAATATCCTCTTTTCTTACTTCCTCTTTCGGCTGGCGGTGGTAATAAGTGGCGTAGCATCCATTTGTCGTAAGCCAGAACAAAGTGACTGCTTATGCAGCACCTGAGGTCATATTAGTTCAACTGCAACTTTCACACACGTTAGTTTGGCACAGTCCACATCATGTTTAACTTTCCATTCCACTAGGTCATATTAGTTCAACTGCAACTTTCACACATGTTAGTTTGGCACAGTCCACATCGTGTTTAACTTTCCATTCCACTTGCTATAATTGGCCAATTGCGAAGCTAAACAGTCAAGCTACTGTTAATATTCATGATTCATAATAATACTGTTCCCACAAAACAGTCACTTACGTAGCAACACAGTTCACAGTTTCCACATTGGCAGTTAGTGTTCTAGCGCATATCATATATCGTAGTCAAGAAAATGAGCAATATGAAATTCACAGTTTATGTAATGCAGCTCAATTCTAAAACCGACGACTATACTGTCTGTTCACGAGTGCACTTTCAACGCCACAGGCATCGTTTTGCAAAATCGAAGAGTATTTGTGTAGTACAAAGTCCATTTAGAATATCCATCACAAAGTCATATTCCAAACTGGTCTAACAGAGAAAAGTCCGCTACTAATATCGCGTTAAACGCACACCATTGTTACACACAGTAGTCAGTACTTGCTTCCATACCGCTATGCTTTCGCACCAACTCCTATGGTCTGCTGCACACTGTTCGACCCGACAACTATCGATACATCTCTCGCTCCACAGTTCTTACAACAGTTCTGTCTATAACATTCTGATTCACATAAAACACTCAATAAAACTATTTGAAAGATCACAAGAAACAAAATCCAAGTCTTTACATAAAGTACTTGTATAGAAAATAGCATAGTAATCATATTCAACACACTTCATGTTCTATACTATGTAACCAAAAGAAAAATACTCTATGTCATTGGAAACATGTCTATGGAGTAAAAGGTAGTAAAAAAAAGGAAACAAATTATATCTCGTTATTAGCCATGGCATCACACTGCCCAACCCCACCAAAAACTGATGTATGACATCAGACGCATCTGACCGAGCTGTCGTCCAACATCATCGGGCGACTTCTGATGACGGCATCTGACGATCGTTCTTGATGTCACTGTGAATGCAGTCTTTGTGATGTTATGGCCACTGTATTGTATATGCTGGAAAAAGTGGTGTCCGCTGTCTTGATGGCATGATAGATCAAAGCAGATGGGCTGACTAAAATTTTCGGTAATTACCTATTTTATGCTCCAATTTTGGTGTTTTGGGAATCAGAATAGCACAATACCAGATACTAGAAATATATTCTTATTGACCAAAACAATAGCAAAGTCAGATTGTGCAATGTGCCACAAATTTCTTCTTCAAAAATAAGACACACAAGTCTTTCAGTAGTTTAGGTGGAGGGAGTAACTTCTCTGTAACGTCAGGTTCGAGTTATTGCTGTCAAAACAGAATTGAGAGCTAATTTCATCAAAGGGGTTTTTAGAGTTAAAGTCGACATTTATCTAAATACTTTCTCACCCATTTTTCACAGATAAACGTCACTGGATGCAACAGACAAGCCACCTCTGTTTCTTCTGTTCAAAATACCCGAACTTGAAACATTAGAACACAGTGCCAACCGGAAAAACTTCATCTTCACTTTCTTCTTCAAAATGAAATGAAATGATCATATGGCCTTGGTGGCCAGGAGTAGTATCCAAATGCCAATTTTGGCGTAATGACAATAATGATATCAAATTCGAGGATGTAAACCAAGATGTTAACTTCATCGTATCTCTCCTCTAAAAATTTATCTATAACCACAAAACGAAATTCTCATTTACAATTTAAAAATCTAATAAATTTTACTCTGTAAAAATAAGAGCTACCAAACATCATCTGTATAAACCCACAAAACGAAATTCTCATTTAAAATTTGAAATCTAATAAATTTTATTCTTCGTAAATAAGAGCCACCGAACCTCAAAATTCTCTTTTAAAATTTAAAAATTTAATAAATTTTATTCTTTATAAATATGAACCACTAAACCTTGTCTATCTATGCCCGCAAAACGAAATTCTGATTCATTTAAAAAATAACAATCTAATAAACTTTTCTTTATAAATAAGATCTGTCACACCTTGCCTATTTATATCACCAATTGAAATTTAAAATAAAAAACTCTGAGATACATTTCTGCTTTAAAGATTTCAGTTTTTGAAAAACTAATTTTTTTCTATATGAATAAAAGCAAAACAAAATGAACACCAAATCTGAACTATTTCAAAACTTGGAAAATTATAGTAAAGGAAAATATGGAATTAAGTTATAATGATTTGGAAAATCATTGCAAATAAAATGGTTGTTCAAATCTGACTAGGCAAGATCTGATGCAATTTATGGAGTATTTTAATAAGAAGGGATTGAAGAAGAGAGAACTAAATAATAAAAATATAAAAGAATTTTGAGTAATTCGTAAAACTAAAATTTAATGAATTATTCCAAGCTTAATAAAGAAAAATTAATCCATCTTATTGCAAATCCTATTGACAATATTAATAACAACGATAATGAACTGAATAAAAAACTTTAAAAGATCTTCATAAAATCTGTAAAATGAACAAATTAAAAAATTGGATCCAACCTAATTCTATGCAAATTTATATGATCTTTTATATTATTCATACAGATGGAACAGATTTTTCAACGTACATTCGTAAATCAAATATTAACCTAATTGATTATTATGTATTAAAATTGGTTGATGTTATACATTTAAAAAAGGAAACAACATTTTGTACAGAATAGAACATCCATTTATTTCTTCATCAACTCTTATTCAATTAACTTAATCCCTGTCAACTGAATTAAATATGTAAGGACGTGTTCTTAACAATGGTAAAATTAAAATGAAACAAAATGAAGAACTTTATCCATTAGAATTATTATGTGGATTTTTTAAAGATTATAAAGAAATTCAATGGGAGGGTGATTTAACTGTAATTTTTACTTGGAGTTCAGGAAAACTTAAAGAAGATTCAATTTTTTGTTGGACTAATCACAATGATACTAGTATACTTGCAACAGAAGATAAAATTGCTTTGTAAAACATATGGAAGTTCCGGTTCCTGTTGTTAAATATGAACCAGAATATGCGCTTGAGCTAGAACAAAAATTCTAATTTCCTCCTTTGAACTACAAACAACTGAATTTGATGGATTAAATGGAACAAGAAATTATGGACCAGATATTACTAATCATTATAATTCATTATAATTCTGCCAAATTTGGTATCCCCAGTTTATTTTCGTTGTTTTTCAAATTAATTGAAGAAATAATTAGTTAAATGGTTCTTCTTCAATCTACCATGTTAAATTACAAAATGTCTATGTAAAAAATAGAAGAAACGAACTTTTTCCTCAAGAATTATGGACTCTTGTAACCCCCAAATAACGTTTTAAAAGCTAATGATACTTTTAAATATTTTAAAAGAATAACCCAATTAAATAATGATGTAAATGTAAGTCTATTCAAAATTATCCTATATATGTAATAAATATGTCTAGGAGAATGAATGTTGTAATTGCTCAAAGAAACAACAACGAAATTGTATATGTTTTTTAATGAAAATATATGATTCACATCATAGAATGCTTACTGAACACTTGTAATAACACAAATGAATTAAAAATTATAAAAAATTAAAGAAGTTTTAACTTCATGTTTTAATTTCCTTTTCAAATATTTTCAGAAAATAGAGAAGAAATAACTGAAGACTTTAGATTTTCAAAAATTAAAACATTTTTGAAAATTAAATATTTTTGTATATAAATAAAACTAAAACAAGATGAACAAAATTTATAGCATTGAAAACCTAGTAACTGAACTTAACACTTATAGTAACAGTTGTGCAGATGTTAACTAAATTAATGGAACTGAAAACACAGAAAGCATACAATGTTTCAAAAGCTGAAATTTTGTTAACTGAGTATGTTGAAAAAGTTTTATTACTTTTAGGTGATAAATTTAAAATTACTCTTCAAGATCATTATATTAAAATCTTTTCAAAAGATGAAAAATTAGGGAAAATTATTAGATTTAATTTTATATATCGAAGTAAAAAATAGAGAACATTCGATTCTTGTTCGTGAATTGGAATAAATTTTGGGTTTTTTGCTTACTTATTTTTCAATTTAGTTCTTAGAATATTAAATTTTAAATGAATAATTTATTTTTTACTTAAATGAAAATTATGGTTTCTGGGTATAGAAATGATGTGAGGTTAACACAAGATCCAGTTCCTGAGTGGAGAAATTGCCCAACCCAGCCAGGAATCGAACCTTGTCCTGCCAAATGGCAATGAAATACACCAGTCACTCAGCTAAGTGGATGGACACTATTTTTTTCTTCAGTTTCCTATCCAGGAATTCATGTATTTATTCAACTACATCATTCACATACAAAGTGAGAGACACTGGATGAGGAATATAACCAAGGTAAAGAATTATTAATGTAGCCCTTTGAACAGATGGCAAATCATTGCAATCAAGGTCCTAATCTTCTTGATTACTTGATGTCATACTAAGAAATGTGCTTGACTCGATGACAGAGCAGTTAGCATTATAAGTGTGCCAATCTGAATTTTCACCAAAAGTCTCTTGAAAGCAGCTTCAAATTGCCAACCTGTGGGATTATTATCCTGCCCCCTGTATGTCTCAAGCACTGAAAAACATTTCAAGTTGGTCTTGACTCAGATAATATGGTAGTATGGTGCAAATCTCTTTGTAACAGCCCCATACACAGCTAAGGACAATTATAAACTATTAATCGTACCTATAAAACCAATTCTTCTTGTTGAGTGCACCAGTAATATTCCTTTAATGTAAACAGCCTGTTTTTTGCTGACTTTATATACTGGCCTAAATAACTGTACACAGCAAAAGTAACTAATTCTTATACTTGTTTAAAACTGGACTCTATGTATGGAAATGGATTTAAATTCTTATAAAAGCATAATAAAGAATTTCACACATATTGTTGATGAATTGTTGGAAAACTAATGCAGCCTGCCAAACTGATATTTTGTCTTCTACCCCTGTAGAATTAGGGAACTAATAGAACGCACAGTCCCGTAAAAACAGGTGTTCACTGCAGAACTCTAATTCTTTCACTTGGAAAAGAACTATCATTAGGGTTCACCTGGCCACGTTTAAAACCGATAACCTTGTCATTAATACTAGAAATTTAGAAGAAATTAATTAACTGTAGCATTACATGTGTAATAGTAATAGAACAGTTCGTTTATTTGTTAAAATCAATGCTTGATTTCAGCTATAAATGCGAAAAAACTGTAACTATAAGCTCCACCTCACATAGTGCATAATGACAGAAACTCGACTTCCTGCTCTTCGTCATGTGACTTTGTTGTTCGTTTCAGTATAATGAAATCACGTGCAGTCTATGTTATATATGGCCTGTGATATACATTGTACAAAAAGTTGTTATAGTATCAGGATTAAGGAACTAGCAATGATAAGGTTTATTATTGGCCAAAGCAAATTTTATAATGGATGTTCTTTTAAATTTTGTACATCCAACTGCTGCGAAGTGGAACAACGGGGAAAGTGTCACCAAACTTATCGAAATGTCGACATTTATTTGCAAGGGAACATATATTCATACAAGTGTATCAAACAATATTTATAAAGAAATATATTGAGCCTGTTTACATTGTTCAATTTCATCGTCTGAATCAGGAAATAACGTCAAAAACAACTGTCTTTTTCTCTTTCATCAGAGCTGACTTTTACACTGTTGAAATAAAGATATTTGATGAAAAATTCTTCAAGAATTTCATGTCGTTATTTATACACAGTGAAGGTTTCTTTCTGCCCAGATATTGTAAAATAAAAATCATTTTTCACTTTCAAATATCTGACCACTCTTTTGGGAGAAAAAACAAAAGAAAAAATATCCAGGACCTCTCGAAACATTTATATATTGTCATAAAACAAAGGAAAACAGTAAAATAAAGACTGAAAAGATGCTAAAGCACAAAATTCACTACTAAAAATGAATGAACACTGCGAAAGTACATGGTCTCCTACTCAAACCTCCCTGATTTCAAAGAACCACGAAAAAAAAACACAGTAGATACGACAATGAATAATGCATCACATTGTAGAGCATCTCAATGAATGTATTTATTTATCGTCAATACACCTCTACATGTGAACCATCTGTAGCATGAAGAATACCGAGTCTATATTCAGTATCTTGCCAAGTTCTTTATAACATTTCCTCTGTTATTGTTGCAATCGCAATAGTGATACGATGTCGCAACGTAGGAATATCGTCCACTTTGGTCGCATGCACGCCTTCCTTCACGAATCTCCTCATGAAGAAATCAAGCGGCGTAATGTCAGGTGAACGTGGCGGCCAGGCAATGGGTCCTCTGCGTCCGATCCAACGATTGGGAAATTTCCTATCCAGGAACTTGTGAACAGCCGTTGACCAATGCGGCGGAGCTCTATCTTGCTGAAAAATGATGTTGGGTTGCAAGTCTCATATCTAAGGGTACACAAACTACTCCAACATGTCCAGATACACTGACCCACTGACTGTTTGTTCTGCAAAGAAGAACGGTCCAACAATTCTGTCGTACATTCGCCCACACCAGACGTTTAGTTTAGGCTATCACGAACATGTTCAATGACAACATGTGGATTTTGCGAACCCCAAATCCGAACATTATGCCTATTAACCCTTCCTGATAGATGAACAGTTGTCTCATCTGAGAATAAACATCTTCCCAGGAGGCTGGCCTCCACATCAATACGCTGTTGTCAGTGTGGTTTGTTGTTCGGCGTCAGAGGTTGCAGAATTTGCACTTTGTAAGCACACATAAGAAGTCGATTATGAACTACACAATGCAATGCTCATCGAGTTACATCAAGATGCCTAGATGCTTCGACGAACTGACTTACGTGAGCTTCTGAGAAACGTTTGTCTGATGTCCTCCACCATCTCTTCTGAATCTCCATAACGTACACTGCCAGAATGTTGCAGAACACTTCCTGTTGCCAGAAACTTCCTATACCATTCCTTAATTATTTTCTCATCAGGTGGATCACATTAATACACACGATGACAATTTCTTTTCACAGAATTGGCGCTTTTGTTTCTGCAAACCATAAAACTGCTTGTGTGCACTGCTGTAGAGTCGCCATTTTCACTTCATGCGACCATGCTGCACTCTGGCGACGATACTTGGCACTTGTGACACTGGAATATAAATTCTTTAAGATGCTCTACTGGGTCCTTGAAATCAGGGAGGTTTGAGTGGGACATCCTGTAAATTGACTTCCGATGGTAGCAGACTTCGACACCATAATCCCCAATCTATGCAACAACAAAAGGTCCTTCCAGAGAATCGTTAACTTTCACGTCCTGTTCCATTCTCTTGACGTCCTGTGCGAGTGACACTATTTGAAATATCTGAACATTTTGTTCCATTCTGTCAATTATGAATCGATGTTTATACCAATTTAGAACTAGGCAACTGTTTGCTCAACTTAAGCTGGGTTTCCACAGGCATGAATTACTTACCCGTTTCCCCTCATCACTATCTTTACATGCAGGTTGGAAATTCTATTAGGGGACTTTCAAGATTGTGGGAAATGAAGTTACTTGTATGGGAGTTAAGATGATTGCACAGCTTTTAGCTGAAGAGTTTATATTGATGTAGCTCAAGATAAAACAGACCTACAATTTTTGGGTTCAGAAATGGGTATCTCGTATAAATAACTGGGAGACATCCACTATGGTAATAAGGAACTTATCTGTTGAGGACAAAACTCATTTTCAGATGAGTACATTCAATTTCGCATTCCTTCTGAGCCACATTACTGACTCTCCACAAAAATCCAATACATATATGCCAGAAGATGGGCAGCTCGCATCAAATCACAAGAACATTGTGTTAACTGGCAATTGGAGGCTCTTTATCACTAAAACGCATGTATCACATTATAAAGAGGTCTGTATCTAAATATTAATGTCAAATATTTGAATGCTATCTTTGATACACTGAAGATACATCAGAAAAAAGATTTCGTCTCAACAATTCTGCTTTGCTTTTATTTTTAGAGTTAGTCAAATTCTAAGACATCATAGGTGCTGTATTATAATGATTCTTTTACTGGTGTGGTGCTTAAATTGGCATCAGACTTTGTGCAACTGCGCTGAACAGTCGTTACTCATGACTGCGCCAACACAAAAATTGTTGTATTTAAATAGGATTTTAATTATGGTCTAGAGTAGCTTTAAATCACTGAAGGTAAATTTTGTATTTCCACTTCACCATAACATTTACATTCAATGACTAAATCAAAATATTTCTACCATTATAATGAAATAACAAATACCTTTGCAGTACTGGCTGTTATGCAGTAATATAAACATCTGTAAGTCCACACTTTCAGTTAAAACATTTTTGGAGTCCATATATCACTTCAAACGATGCTTTGTTTATATGATTATAAGGAATAAGACTCCCAGATAGCCATGCATGTTAAAGCACTGGATCCAGGATGGGGATGTGAAGCAGCCTCGGATCAAACCCATTTAGGTAATTAAAGATACTGGTCGGCATGCTGGCCAGCCTGGATGTGATTTCTAGGTAATTTCCCACACCACCCTAGGTGAATACTCAGCTGGTACACAATACCTGTCTGAGTTACACGATTTGCAACATTTAGAAAACTTACGCCTACTTTCACATGCAGACAGCTTGGATACACATATTCCATCCTGAGGGTAATGAAAGTGGCCAAAGCAAACCCTGTAATGGATGTTTTTGATAAATTTTGCGAGGTAATGTGCTAAGAGGGGAAACAACATTCCTGATCATTGCCACTTACTATCTAGTGGAAATATGTACATACAAACAAATCAAACAATATTTATAAGAGAACAAATAGAGCCTGTTTACCTTATCCATGGTGTATTTCCTCAGATAACGAACAATGTCGCAAGTAACAGTAACTTTATCTCTATTGGAGCCAACTTTTCCCTTAAAAACAACTTTTTAATGAAATTTGCTTCATCAAAACATGTTCTTGTTTATATACAGTGTATAAGCTGAAATGATTTTTCCATTTTAGTTATCTGTTCTTATTTACGGAGAGGCACACAACGAAAAAAATATCGAAGTCTGCGAGAAACATTTGCAATTTTTCACAGAAACAAATAAAAATAAAATAAAGATTAAGAAGAAATGAAAACAAGAAATTCACTACTGTAAGATGACTGAACTCGGCGAAAATAGGTTAACTTCCGATGTTAGCAGATGACGACAATGTCAAAACTATTTTCCTGATAAACCTTAATGTTGACATGACTTGACGGTCCATTGATGGGCTGTGTGAATGCCTCCATTTGAAAAACATTGCGGACAGCTTTGATATGGTGTGACAGCAAGTATGAATTACCCTTAAGTCAGTATGACAGTGTGCTTCCACATATAAGCTGATTTACACAAGTGATGGTTAGAGCACGTACTCGCCAGTAATTCATGCCTGTGATGCCCTTCTTTACTGTTAATAAACTGTACTGAAGTTATAAGACAGTCACTTCAGAGTGGTTTTGTACTGAGCTAAGAATATCTGCAAAAAGTTTCCAAATGCAGAAAGGGATCTTCATTATCACTAGATGTGTTACTATTTGTTAAAGAATTTATTTTGGTCAGTAAAACATGAATTATGTGATATACTTAGAGGCTTGTCCACACACAGCAATTTGTCTGTGCAAATGTCTGTTCATGCAATAAATCGCAGCAAATGTGGTTTTCTCACACGACACAAGATCCAATCTCATAGAAAAAAGAAATTTGAGCAGCAACATGGAAGTTTATTTCATTTACTAAGAAATTCCCCGTAGAAAATCATATTATGGTCTGTATTCGCAGCTTGTGTTGCAAAAAACAAGAGAAAGTAAACAAAATGCAAGAAACAGAAACCATACATGCACTTCAAAGTGGAAAGAGTGGACAAATTTTTGATAGTCCAAAAATTCTTCAAAAGAAATATAAGCAATACTTGAGCACTGTTGGAGTCGTTCTATGGCAGGAATGATAAGTTTCTTAATGAATTTTTTTTCTAAGAATAACTGTAAAACATGAACAACTATATTTCTGTTCATTCTATCAAGTTAATTAACTTCAAACCACCACCTTCAACTTGTTAAACCATTTATGCACATCAAATACACGGCTCTGATTAAATTTCCACTAAATATATGTGAAATATGTGCTTATACATATCTCCATTGTCAATGGAGATAAGAATTATTCATATTATTTCCAAGCATTAAAGTAATGTGTGGAGAACAAAGTTATTTTCTTTTCAGTAATGGTCTACAAATATCCAGTTATTGAGTGCGCCTTATTAGTATTTAAAAAACTAAAATGGATTTATTTACTGTGTACCATTGGAGAAGTCACATCTTCTCTCTTCTTATTCGATTTAACCTGTTCGATTTAACTTCAATTTAATTTATCTATTTATTCATTTGAGGACCATATATGTAACGTAATTTTCTGAAGTTATGTATCCAAAATTATAAATACTTTGCGCACCAGAATAATAAATGCAGTGTTACCATAACACTCTTCTGAAACTGTAAAAGAATTGTAAATACAGAGCGTCGTTATGACTGTTCTAGCCATCCCTGATCACAAATTAAAGCAGCAACTCATAAGTTCAATTGGTGCATTCATTGCAATTGTGGAAACTAATCTTGCCTTTTCTTGCTTCAAAAGTGAGAACTTGTCAACTTCATTTTCATAATTTACGTTCTATGGTTATGTATTAAAGAATGCTTAACAATAAGTTTCCCCTACAGTAAAAGCATAGTGGTTGTGTAAAGTATTACAGCGTATCATTCAAGTGTATGGTGCCGGCTTAGGCTGATGTCTAAAATTACAAAATTGGTCCTAACGAACTCAAAAACATCTGTGAAATGAGAACAAAAACCGGATAAGAATATTTAAAATTTTACTTTCATAAAATATATAATTTCCTATATGTGCCTTGAGCATAAACATTCCGTGTCAAGCAAAAATTATTGTGAGATAATACATTACATTTACGACTGTTCCACAATAAATATCAGTTATCACTTGAAATCTTATGAAATCTGTATTGCATTGTTTGAGCTGTTTTCCATGAGCACTACTTAATTTGTTACACTAATTTCTGAATAGTAAACAAGAGTTATTGTGCCTTGGTGGTGACAAATATCTCAACTGTAATCCATCACAGCTGTACTTACAGAAAGAATATAGTTGCAAATAGAAGAAAGTTAAGGTTGGGCCTTCTCGTTAAGCAATGCTGAGAACAAAGGTTCATTATTGTAAAATCTAGGCAACATGGTCAAGAAAGAAGAGGTACTGTGACTATAAAAATACATCAGAAGACTTTTCCTCATATGTGAAAATAAAATCACTGCACAAGGGTTTGCACATTTCTTAGCAAGACATATTACAGGCCTTTAACAAAATATGCAGATTCAAAAATTGAAACCCAATTGCTGGATCCGAAAATAGCTTTTTCACAGAGATAAATCAGGGGAAGCAAACACATTTATAAAAGAAATAACACTCAGAGACGAAAATGCTGTCTGCTGTGGCAAACTAAGCAACAGTTGGCATATAAATATCATCTGCAGACACGCCACTCTACTAAGAATCTTATTGTGTTCGTTGACATAGGTATTTCGAATAACTAACTTTTAGTTTAACAGCTGCCGCATCTCACTCTGGAGATATTTCTTGCGCATAATGCACAATTTGTACAATGCTTTGTCTCATAAATTACGAAGTTTATACAACTCGCTTTTTTCGTTTCATATAATAACTTTATTTATTTATTCCTTTATGGGATATGTCATTGGCTTGCAAATATTATACACATACACAAACACACACACACACAAACACACACACGCATGCACACACGCAAGCACATAAGCGTACGCTCGCACACACACACGCGCACACACACACACACACACACACACACACACACACACACACACACACACACACATTGCTGCAAAAAATCCAACATAGTTTGCTGCTCATGTAGTTCTAGAAGCTGCGTAAGTATACCTGTCGACCATTGTTTTCACTTTTATCAGAAATAAAATTAAAATACCCTGAAATCGAACTACTGTACAACTGCAACAGAAAGCTCACATTTCAAAATACTGCTGCCAGGGAGCAGTGGTGGTAGCACAGTGGTGCAACAAAGTACAACCAAGCTGAACTTTTTGTGGCCTGACAAACGTTGCATCACTAAAATTGCGCCACTAAAACCTAGGAGTTCACACATGTACTGCTGTATACTACTTGCTGTGGCGACAGCTTTGTTATGTGTGTGTGAGCCTGGCTCAAGTATTACAGACAGTGGTATTTACATAAGTACTCATCTCTGGAATATGTGAGTAAAAATTTCGTTAATAACATCGACAGAATCTTACTAAAAGCATTTGCAAACAGTTTGTACAACTCTTTTGAAAGTCTATGTTCAATTTTTCTTTCTTTCATACAGATAATTTCATTAATTAGAATAGCATATTACATGTAGAGGTGGATGGCATCCCAAGTATTTGTACTGTTGTTACACTCCAGGTGTAAATAGAAACCATTCTGTTCAATAGAAAGCTCATATCTACAGTAATGAGATTAGATTAGATAACACTTCCTTTCATTCCAATTGATCCATAGTGAGGAGGTCCTCCAGGATTTAGAACATGTCAGAAAAGCAATAATACATGACAAATATTTACAACTCGAACAAATAAGCTAATGTAGCATTCCACAGGTCCCAAGTGGAATGATCGATTTTATAATGAACACTATATGAACATTTTACAAATACTAATGCACTGAATTTAAAATAAAAAAAAGTTTTTTAAAATTTATTTATAAGGTAATAAACGTGTAATACAACTACTATAGTACTTATTTAATGAACACATTACTGCACTGAAATGGTGCAGAAATTAGGTTGCGCTTACACACACACACACACACACACACACACACACACACACACACACACACACACACACACACACACACACACACACGTAAACACTAATTAACAATGAACACATTACTGCACTGTAATTGTGCAGAAGTTATATTGTACTTATATATACACACACAATAATCAATTGGTTCTACTGAGAAATTCATAAATGGAGTAGAAGGAGTTGGCCACCAATAAATCCTTTAGGCTTCTCTTAAACTGAATTTCATTGGTTGTTAAGCTTTTTATGGCTGCTGGCACGTTATTGAAAATATGTGTTCCTGAATAATGCACACCTTTTGTACAAGATTAAGTGACTTTAAATCCTTGTGAAGATTATTCTTATTTCTAGTATTGATTCCATGAATTGAGCTGTTGGTCTGAAAGAGTGATATGTTTTTAATGACAAATTTCATTAAAGAGTAAGTATATTGGGAAGCAGTAGTTAATATCCCTAGTTCCCTAAACAGGCTTCTGCATGACGTTCTTGAGTTCACACCACATATAACTCTAACTGCACGTTTTTGTGCCCGGAAAACTTAAGCTTGGCTTGATGAATTACCCAAAAAAATAATCCCATATGACATTATGGAATGAAAGTAAGCATAATATACCAGCTTTTTCATTTTATATCCCCTATGTCTGACACAATTCGCATTGCAAATAGAGATTTGTTAAGACACTTCAGTAATTCTGTGGTGTGCTTTTCCCAGTTGAATTTATTATCAATCTGTAATCCAAAGAATTTAACACTGTCCACTTCTTCTATCTGCTTGTCATCATGTGTTAGGCATATAGTCGTGGGACACCCCTTACAAGCTATGAACTGCATGTAGTGTGTTTTTTCAAAGTTTAGTGACAAGGAATTGGCTAGGAACCAGTGATTAATGTCCACAAATATTCTATTAGCTGATCTTTCTAAGACCACACATGATTTGCTATTCATTGCGATGTTTGTATCATTGGCGAACAAAACGAACTTGGCATCTGGTAATGTTAGTAATGAAAGGTCAGTGATATACACAAGAAAAAGTAAGAGACATAAAATGCAACCTTGTGGGACCCCACATGTAATTAGTTCCCAGTTGGATGATGCCTGATAGCTTGATACATGTCTCTTTCCTAATAACACCCTTTGTTTCCTGCTAGAGATATAAGATTTGAACCATTTTGCAGCAATTCCTGTTACACTATAATATTTTAATTTACTTAAAAGGATATTGTGATTTACAGATCACAGAGTATACCAGTTGCCTGCAATTTTTTATCTAATGAATTAAGCACATTTTCACTGTAAGTGTAGATAGCCTTCTCAATATCAGAACCCTTTAGAAATCCGAACTATGACTCTGAAAGTATATTATTTAAGAGAAGATGGTTATAAAGCCGATTGTACATTACTTTTTCTAAAATTTTTCAGAATGCTGGAAAAAGTGAAACTGGATGGAAGTTTGATGCTATTTCTTTATCTCCCTTCTTAAACAGTGGCTTTACTTCAGCACTGATAAACGACTGGTTACACAGATAGCTTAATATGTTACTTAACACAGAATCAGATTCTTTAAATAACTTTGTTGATATTTCATCATACCCACTAGATGTTTTTGATTTTAAAGATTTTATGACGGACATTATTCCTGCTGGGGTAGTGAGGGTCAAATTCATATTATTGAAGTTACTTGAAATGTCTGGTCTGAGGTATTCCATAGCAGCTTATACAGAACTGGACAACTCCATCTTTTCAGTAACAGTTATGAAATGTTTGTTAAAAAGTTCTGCAACACTATACATATCTGTCACCAATGTATCATTCACTCTTAATGTCCGGTTCCACCGGTCTCCTCCTTCACTATATCCCATATTGTCTTTATTTTGTTATCTGATATGACTATCTTTTCCTTGTAATATATTTGCTTTGATGTTCGTATTACAGTCTTTAATATTTTGCAGTATTTCTTATAATGTGCTACAGCATCAACATCACAAGTGTTTCGGATTGACAGATACGGTTTTCTTTTTGTTTTACAAGATACCACTATTCCTTGAGTAATCCATGGCTTCTTTGTAGACTTAGCTCTAACTTTGATAAGTTATTAGGGAAAATAGTGTTCGAATAAGGTAAGCATTTCATTAGCAAAAGTGTTATTTGTTTCATTCATGCTGTGAGCACTGTAAACATCACTCCAGTGAATGTCTCTGAGGAGTGTCCTAAAATAATCAATTTTTGGCTTATTGATCACCCTCTTGAGCTCAGATCTAACAGATTTTATATTCTGTTCAGTGTTAACATTTAACAGAAGGAACTGCATGTCATGATCTCAAAGGCCATTGACTATTGGTTTTGTAATATAATTTTGTTCATTGGACTTTTCTATAAAGATATTATCAATGGCTGTTTGTGATCAATTGGCTACCCTAGTGTGGAACTTTACAGTGGGAATTAAGTGGAATGATAGTGTTACTAACTCATATAAGTTCTTATTGGGAGAGTCTTTAAGGAAATCTACATCGAAATCATCAGTAACCACTATTTCTTTGTTTTTGGTTGTTAAATGGACCAGTACAGCTTCAAGGGGGTTTACGAACAGATTAAAGTTACTTGCAGGTGCTCAATATACACTTAATATTATGAAGGATTTTTTGTGAAATTGTATTTCTGTTGCACATGCTTCCATATGCTGTTCTAGGCAAAATTTATCAATGACTATGTTCTTAAATTTGTGACAGTTCCTGATGAATGTCGCAACTCCTCCTTTCTCCATTTCTGATCTACAAAAGTGAGATGCTAACCTAAACCCTATAACATTTAAAAGTTCTATACCAGTGGTCACATGATGTTCAGAGAGGCAGGTTATGGCAGGTGGGTTTGAAGATTCTAATTCATCTATGCAGATAATTAATTCATTACTTTTATTTCTCAGTCCTAGAAAATATTGATGAAATGGAGATAGCTGACATTTCACATTGACTGAGTTAAAATTGGGTAGAGGTAAAGTATCTGCTGACTGTTGAAAATTCTTAACCAATGGCTGTTTATGCTGATGTAATAAGCTAGAATTATGTTTTTTGGTTTCTTTCTCAAACTGAAGGTTTGTCTCAGTCCTAACCTCTCTTAAAATTTGGTTTCTTTCTGTCCTCACTACCCTAAAAAAGGATCTGAACCCTATAACCACTGGTATTTTATCACTCATGACAGTGCCTCCGTCCTTTTACTTTCCTGCTATTTTCCCAGCCAGTTTACCCTTCCCCTTCCTGTTGAGGTGAAGGCCATACCTAGTATAATCCCACCTATTGAGAGAATCAACAGGAACCACACCAATGTGTGACCCTGCACCTGACATAAGCAACCGTTCCAACTCCAAGTTAACTCTCTTGACAGAAGAGTTCAAATGAAGTTGGTCATGGTGCCGAAGAGCAGATACAAACTCAACATTAGTATGCTTCGATGTTGATGCAATCTTTGCCAGGTCACACTCTATACTGTACCCAGGAGCTCTATCAATACTATTACCTGCCCCCCCCCCCCCCCCCCAGTATAATCACAGTGTCTTCCTTAGTGAAATCTTTGCAAAGTGATCCTAAATCCTCTGTCACCTGCTCCAGACCAGCACTAGGTTTAAAAAAATTCGTGACCTGGTATTCTGATCCTAGTTCATCCTGCAAAAGTTGGCCCACACCTCTTCCATAGGAACTACCTAACAACAACACTTTCTTTCTCTTTACTGATTTCCCCATATTCTTACTTTTCAATTTGCTGCTGAAAGTTTGTTGTGCCCTGTCTACTCCTGCAACTGCTTGAGGCTCACCAGTTTCTAACTAAAGCAACAGGTCAAATTAATTTTGCACATTCACCACGAAGCTGTCAGATAGAGTTCTAGACCTGTTTCTCCTGTTGCCAGTTGCCACTTCCCACCTCTCTTTACCCTTCTCCCTCCTTAACCTGTCAAGATTTCTCCTGGCCATGTCTAACTCAGCCTGAAGGGCGGCAATTTTCCCCTCCTGTTCTAGTATCTTCCTATCTCTAATACAAATCCTGCAAAATTACTGATGAGTCTCCTATTCCCATGCCACTACAATCACCCACAAGGAAAAAAAACTACAGCACCTTTCACACGAAAGTCCCGACCTAACAATTCTATGGCAAGTCAAGCACTTTCCACTCATGATAAACGTAATAGGTAATTAGGAATAAGTAAGTTAAATTACAGATAAACACGAAAATATGGTTCCACAAATTTGGCCTATATGCAACTGTGTGTAAACAAAAACAACAACTTAAACTTTACGCTAGTTTCCGGAAATGCTAGTTTAAATAATGAAGAGGTATGCTACAGTTAAATTGCTGGAGAGAGCAAAGAGCGAACACCAAAGACGAAAAGTTGGTCAGATGATAACCATAGTTCAAACTCAAGACAAATAAATAAAACAATGATAACTTCCAATAAGTGGCCATCTGGATTGATGCTCACAAGTGAGTTCTCATGTGATGATTTTTACCATAACGATTTACATGAATCACATATCTTTCCTAGTCCACAAATAGGAAATACTCACTGAAAAGAAACAACAACAGAGTGAAGAAAATCCTGTCTTGCCAGCAGCTGAATAAGAATGTAACAGTCTAAGAATATGTGAGTGTTATCCTAAAATATCTTGAGCAGATGTCTAAGCTGTTTGAACAAATATCATCTAACCAGTTGGAACAAATATCAAGTAAACTTGACCAGAAATTTTAGAGTTGTGATCAAAAGTTAGAACTCAAGTTTGATGAAAAATTTTCCAAACTTGTACGTGAACAGCAGAAAACCTCTCATCAGTTATATGAGCTTAGCAGAGGACAAAATAGTTTACAGACAGAACATTAGAGCTTAGTGCAGGAGGTATCTGTGGTGCAAGATAGCATGTCATATTTACACAATACATATGGTGATTTGCTAGTTCAACTATGAAAGATGTCAGAGGATAAGAGATTTCTTAAATTAGAACAGAAATGCATCAGCAATGACATGCAGAAATTAAATGATAGTGCTGATGTTGGGTTATTTGACAGGATACTACACTTGCAGAAATGGTGGTAGAGTAATACGACACCCACCTTGAGGAAGTGGAAAGAATAGTTTGTTAACAAATTCGATACTGATTTGAAATGCTATTCAACAAATATGTAATGAATAGACCTTGGACTTTAGGTAAAAACCTACTTTGTTTCTTATTAAATAAGGACAATAAAAGTTGTACATACACGAATCACTCCTATTTATGAACGGAAACGCTAGTTTTATAGCACCTAAAAATACCTAATTTCACGTAAGTACCTGACTGTACCCAAATTTTAAAAATCCAATGAAATACATTTTTTATGACTAACAGTCTCTCGTGGTTTTCCCAGCTAAGAATTACGCAAATATTTATTGGATATTTGTAATTTTATAGTACCTAAAATACCTCATTTCATGTTAGAACCCTGACTGAACCTCATTTTTAAAAAACCTAGAAATACCTAATTTCATGTTAGAACCTTACTGTATCTAATTTTTAAAAATCCTGTCAAAAAAACTTTGTATGACTAAAACTACTCTGTTGGTCTTCCCCGCTATTTAGGAAACAGTAATTGAATGATAACTGTTGTGTTTGCATGTTCGAACGCAAATCATGAGTCAGACGATGACAGCATATGCCAGGCTCTTCCAGCTCGCCCTGCTCGACAGAGTGTTGTCGCTCGCTGTCAACTGTCAAACGGGTTAGCAGGGCATGGAGGAGCCTTGTGATATGCCTCTGGCTCCTTCCTGCCCTTTCTGAACAGCCTGTTTAAAGCACTTGCACTTTCTTCATTCAGCTGGTCAGTGTGCTGCTTGGATGTGGTGAAATATTTCACAGCGTATTTGTGGAAAGTCAAGCATACCGAAGTAGCCAGCTCCAAATCATCTCCGATTCGTCACTGGTTACTCTCTGCAACGTGTGCAACAAAGACTTAAGAACAATGTTAACCTTTTATCTGCTATGCCCACACAGAGAACAGTGATACCACTGTTTTTCCCGAGTTCACTTGGACCAGAGACATGGGAATACAAAAATATTGTTTCTAAACCATTAAAATAGCTTAATTTTGATAAGTACATCTCGTACATCAATTCTTCCACAGAGTATTTCTCATTTCTTTTTGTTTTTAGGTACGTTCTGAACAGAGGTCGCATTTAAGATAGCTTACTGAAGGGATTAAACACCAAGCCAATTTAAAAAATAAATCAAACTTGAAACAAACATTTCTAACTAAACCAAATGCAGCAAACAAAAACGAATTTCATCTTGGCCTGTGTCGAGCCATTGTTGCAACAAACATACCATTCACTGCAGTTCGAAACAGTCAGTTCGAAAGTTTTGTAGGGAAATACTGTCACCACAGCGTTCCATCAGAATTCACACTGAGAAAGAACGATTTAAATACTTAATATCAAAATACATTGAGCAGGACAAGGGAAGATAAGCGATTCATACATGTAGATCTCTGTCGATGAGACAACTGACAGACAAGATCGATATGTGGCTGATTTGATTGTTCGAAAGTTAGTTCCTGACACTCTCTCTGTACCTCATCTGATCTGTAGCAAAGAGGTAAAAGTGGATAACCTGGAAACAGTTTCTCACTTTGTTAACAAAGCCCACAAATTACTTTTCCCCGACAGTCTAGATGAAAATAAAGTACTTGTAATCTACACTGATGCAACTGCATACATGATAGCTGTTGTTAAATTGTTGAAAGTATTTTACCCAGCTTTGATCCATATCACATTTTGCCCGTGCCATGAATCGAGTAGCTGAGACGATACATCTCGAATTTATACATGTAAATAAGCTAGTTTCAAACATCAAAAAGGTTTTTATTTTAAGCACCTACAAGAATCCAGTTATTTCGAGAGGAACGTCCCAATTTACGACTTCTACCAGGACCCATAATTACTCATTGCAGAACATGGCCACAGGCCGTGGAATATTACAGTGAGCATTTGGAAGACACTAAGAACATTATTCTTAAATTGTGGGAGGAGGCAGTGAGCATTACTTCAAGTAAAGATTTTCTAAAGGACCCAACAATTTCCAACGACATTTCCTACATAAAATCTCATTACGCATTTTTGGTCTTTATTATAAAAGCTCAAAAGTGTTCAGGAAAACCAGTCTTCAAGCAACTGTGATTGGTAGAAGAGGTGGCAGAATAACTTAACTTGGTCCCAGGTTCTATTGGTATGAAAGTTAGTGAGAAACTAAAGACAGAGCTACAACAAGCCAGGACTGACCACCCTCTTCACAATGACTGATATCTCATCAGGTAAAACAACATAACATTAACGTGCAGTCCATTGTGCCTAATACTGTCATTTCAATATGCTCCGGTGACATCTCGTGGAATGCTATAAGATGGTATTAACAGACAAGAGATTCAGTTTCTCAAAGGAAAATCTAGAGAAAGTGTTACTTTAATTATGGACATGGACATTAATTTTTGTCAATCTATTTGTATTTCTAAGCCATCAGATTTTGGTCACCTATTTTCTTATTTTTTAACCTATTTTTGTAAGTGATAAAACCTATTTTAGGTACCTAATTTAAGATTTTTAGAACCTAAAAGTCCGAGGTAAGTAATCACGCACAAAATCTGTGATGCGTAATGTAAGCCAATCTAAGGTGGGGAAACAAAATGAAGTCTGCTGGTGACAAATCTGAAGAGCAAGGAGGCATAGGCGCCGACTCCATGGGGCCTGAGGGGGCCCAATCCCCCTCAAAATTTCCGGGGGGGGGGGCGGAGCACCCCAATAATTTAAGAAAATTATTAGTTATATTATGCTTTGTAAAATCACAAAATGATGTTGGAATTTTTTATTTTCTTTGTCTGACGAAAGTTACTTTTAAAATAATTCAGTAATGAGTTAAAACAAATAACTATTACAGTAGTAAGCGGGTTAACTGAAAACGATTGGTGTGAATCATGATAGTGTTATGGTACTTCGGGCACACTTAGAATTTGTTCTGGTGCGCGAACCTTCAGGTAAAGTCTGGCGCAGGGAGGCCAGCGCTGCGGCCGCGCTGACATCAAAAGGACTGAAGCAGAAGCGCCTGAAACCCTCCGTCTCGCGTCGCCTTGATGCTCCGAGACATTACAATGCTGAGATTATATAACGTCCACTCTGCTGTTAAAGTCATTCAGTGTGGATAGTTTCGTTCAGTGCATTCTGCAGACGTGTTTAGTGTTCTGACTTTAGTATCTAGTGGACTATTTATATTACTATATTTTATTTGTTTACATTACTCTCTTAGTGTATAGTGAATTAAGTTTGCAATGGACAAATTTGTTACCAAAAAGGCACGCTTGGAAGTTGGTGATACTGCAAGCCAACCTCCAACAATTATTGTGTCGTCAATTGCTTGGTTGTCTTCAATCGAGAACCGTTCACAGCCAAAAGCTGTACAATCCATTAAGGGAAGATCATTTCAGAAGTCTTGGTTGTTCAGATATACCTGGCTCGTATATGAAGCAGGTGCCAAAAAGGTTTTTTGCAAAACCTGTAAAGAGGAAGATGCTAAAAATATATTACAATTTTCTTCAAAAAAAGAAGATGCATTTAGTTCCGTTTTTTTTCCTAACTCGAAAAAGGCTTTGGAAAAATTCCGTCTTCATGAAAATATGTCCACGCATGAAAAAGGTTTTCTGAAACTAATTTCGATCACTAACTGAAGTGTGCCTCCCAACTGAATGAACAGTTAGATAGTGATACGAAGAAAGGCCATTTAGCTTTTGAGGCAATTTTTAGTACCATGCAATTTCTATGCCGACAAGGACTAACGGTTAGAAGGCATGACGATGTAAACTCAAATTTTTTTAAATTGTTGGGACTTTGAAAGAATGACAATCTGAGTTTAAAGATTGGTTAGAGTATTCGGGGTATAAGTGGACGTCCCACGATATTCAAAACGAGATCACTGATCTACTAGGAAAGTCTGTGTTGAGAAAAGTATTGGCTTCAATCAAGAAGATTGACATTTTTGTATTCAACAAATGACAAAACAAGTGATTCTTCAATTCACAAACAAATGTCATTTTGTATTCGTTCTGTCAATGATTCCTTAATCGTCAATGAAGAGTTTATTGGCTTATATGAGACCCCCAACACTGAATCACAAACTCTGTTGTTCGTGTTGATTTGTCAATGGTAACTTAAGAGGACGGTACTAAGATGGTGCCTTAAATATGAGAAGTAAGTTCAAAGGACTAAAAAAGTTAGTTTTGGATATACAACCAAAAGCACGTTATGTGCATTGCACTGCTCACAGTTTAGAGTTGGCAGTTGCAGACAGTTTCTTCCAACTTACTTCTATGAGGGACACTATGGATTTAGTCAAGGACTTAAGGGAATCCAACAAAGGAATGGGACTTTTCAGAAACATGCACTGAGAGAGCGCCAACAACCAAGTTGGTCTATGACCCCTTTGTGCGACTCGATGGACTATGCGAGCTTCTAGTATCTTGAGAATTTTGATAAACTTTGAAGAACTTCTAGAGTTTTTCTGAAACATTTTCTGCAGAGGATAAAATAGAGGCAGATTACAAATATGCAGGCTACCTTGAGTCAGTGTTACAATTCAAGACTTATTTCTGTTTACGTCTTCATTGCCATGCAATGAAACCAGTAGAGGATGTCAATGAAAAAATTCAATGCCCTCATCTAAGTGTTGCTGATCTGGAAAAATACATGGGGGCTTGATATATATATTGAATGGAAGACTTGATAGTTTTGAACACTTTGGGGAATTGTGTTTAAATGAGAAACCTTCCCAAGAAGTATGAAAACAACAAAGTCAGCTCACTGCACACTTTCTAAACCCCTAAGGAATACTACACAGCTATTTACATTGAAGTTTGTGAAACGGTGCAATCTTGCATTACTCAGCGTTTTGCTTGAATTGGACTCCCACAGGTCATAGCTTCTGAACAAGAGTGCTTGCTTTTAGTAAACAGAGGTGAAACAAATTTGGAAAAATCAACTGAGTTTTTCAGAAATGACCTAGGCACTGAGAGACTGCACTTACACTTGAATATGTTAGCTGATATCGCTAATAAAAAAGAACTGGTCTTAAAAAACATGCGTGATGTAAGAAAGTACATTACATAAGAGTCTGCAGTAGGAGAAATGTCTTGTGAAGTAGTGAAATGTATTAAACTTCTCCAAGTAGTGCCAATCACGACAGCAACAGCAGAACGGTCATTTAGCACCCTTAGACTTCTGAAGTCATATCTCTGATTAACAATGGGACAGAAGCAATTGAACAACCTGGCTGTTCTTCATGCCCACTGAGATGTTTTGGAAGAATTGCATATCTGACCAGTCATCTATGACTTCGTATTCAGTAATCCAGTCAGATGATCGACATTTGCACCTTTCTAAAAGACACTCTAGCCCTAATAATTGCATTTAGAGCAATATTAAAAATCTTTGTAAAATAGTGAATTAAATACATACATAATGTTAAATTTTCAGTCTCTAGTTTAGTACTGTATTACTATATTACTATAATGTGTATTACTTATTTTCAAATACTTAAATATTTTAGGGTGTAAGACCTTATTAAAGCCCACTATTTACATACTTTTGACTGAATGTATTAGACATACTGTATTAACTTTATTAACTGCATTAAAGCATTAACTTTGAGATATTGTTTTTATTTAATGAACCCTGAGCCTTATTCAAAGTATGCTTGAATTAGTTATTTCACTTATATATCAAAGTGCTATTACTGCGTGACAGCAATATTTTATGTTTTATTCTTTTAATGATAGTTCAAGATATATTTAAATATAATTTCAGTCTTTTCAGAGCTATATATTCACTGTTCTTTAGTAGTCTATAAGCATGATTATTACTGTAAATTTAATTAGCTATTTACAAAAATACCGTGCATGTTTATGTTTTGTTTCTTTTTTCAAAGCCAGTTTGTCAAGTTTTCCAGAATGTCAAGTTATCAAGAGTCCAGTTTTCGGGGTTCTGATGTTGATCATATGACCCTAAAATGATTTAAAAAATTTGAAACTCACTATTTTCATCTAAAATTTAGAAAATTTCCTGCAGCAAAACCCCCAGTATACCCCCCCCCCCAACAATATTTTTCGTAAGTCAGCATCCCTGTAGGGAGGCCACTGAATTGTCATCTTGCATTGATCGAGAAAAGCGTGAACACAGGCATTGCATATCTCCAACAACACTTGACAAAGGTGATTCTAGTGATTTCACAAGAGGCATTTGACAATACTTTCCCCCCATTTTTCAACCAGTGTCGGAAGTGTGTTGTAGCTAAAGTTGGTTACTTTGAAGGGCAGTCATTTTTTTGTTTCCTTTACTTTCTAATTGTGAGGCCATTCAGCGGACTTTTCAGGCACACCTTATAGTTGTTAATTATTTTAGTTCCATTTCTTTCTCACATATATACAAAACACATGCCTGGTTGCCCTAATTAAAGTAGGGCACGCAATTTGCATATTTTTAGATGGTATAAACAGAAAACTGTTTTATGTATATTTTACATTAATGTTTACTTCTTGCACAAGATTCATTCCTGCAATTGCTTTCATATTTTTCACACTTATGGGCCAGAAACTCAGATACTGTATAAAAGGAATTATCAAGCAGGAAGGTTTTCAGAGGCTTATTTAACAAAGGCACAGACTTCCTGTTCCTTATTTCTGGTGGCAGACTCTTGCATAATTGGATACCTTGGTTAAATAGTGGGTTTTTTAAGGTGCAGGTACGCATATTTTGAATATGAATTTTCGTTTTTTGTCTTTTACCATGATCATAAACATTCACTATTTATTGAATTTAGTAATATTACTTTTTACAAACTTCACGTTTCTAATATGTATAAACTGCCAAGAGGAAGAATGAGTCAGTTTTGGAGAAAAGGTCTGCAGCTGTCACTTCACTTTGCCCTGTTCATTATTCTCACAGTTCTCTTGTAGGTGAGGAAAACGTCTTTGCTATGTTTCGAGTCTCTCTAGAATATGATACCATACTGCATTACACTATGAAACAGTGCCGTGCAGACAGTCTCTGTAGTTCTGGGTTATGTAAGGTGTAGCACACTTGGTTCAGCTTACTACTTGTTTACTGATGTGTGTTTCACACTTTAAGCTGCCCTGAATCCACAGGCCTAGAAATCATGTTTCTGATGTGAGGGGTATTACAGAGTCACAGAGTTCCATATCACGATTAAATTTCGTAGTTCTCTGGTGGAAGTTTAATCAAACCAATCACCCAGTTCATCTGCACTTTTAGTTATAGCCTCTTGCACCTCATTGTCATTTCTACTGGTAAGGAGGAAACTAGTGTAATCTGCAAAGAGTGTCCTAGTAGTGGCACTGATGTTCAATAGTAAATCGTTAAAGTAAAGGTGGAACAGAATTGGGTCCTAGTATTGAACCTTGGGGAACACCTTTTGCGATATTGCCATAGTCAGAGTAGTCAATTTCAACATGTCTGCAATCATTGTGCGTTACTGCTACTTTACGTTTCCTGTTTGAGATATATGATCTGAACCAGTTCAGAGGGATGCCACTGATGCCACATGACTGCAGTTTGTTAAGTAGAATACTGTGGTCTATGATGTCAAATGCCTTTGACAGATCTAGGAAGTTCATAACTACTTTTTTTGTCTAGAGCATCTAGGGTTGAGTGTATGTACTGATGTATACTGTTGTTGTGGATTTATTTTCCCTATGCCATTCTGGGCATCTGAAAGATTCTTGTTCTTTTCCAGAAAGTTTATTAATCTTTGACAGATATGGCTCTTCAGAGGTAACAATTGTATATGTCTGTAGTTTTCCACATTATTTTTCTCGCCTTTCTTACAGATTGGGATAACTTTTACTACTTTCACACAATCAAGCACTGTACCTGTTATCAGCGATGAGTTGTAAACTTTAGAGAGGGGGCAGCTAATTTATTTATGAAACTCTTTAAGATGTAATCTGGAATATAATCGATTGTGGATGATAGTTTGTTTTGAGGTTCCTCATGCTTAATATAATTTCTTCAGCAGTAGTTTCTAGAAGAATATAGAGTCTACAGAAATCTTTATTTTATTTTGTCTATTGGGTGTTAGTGTGGGCCTGTTCATACTTCCTAGTAGTTGCTTTACAATATTTCCACAGTAATTGTTGAAAATATTTGCAACTTCTTGTCGATTAGTAACATTGGAATTATTGTGGGCCAGTGTTGTATTTTTATGTTCATGAGGCAGTTGATTTCTTTCATTTCTTATGATGCTCCACACTCTTGACTTCGTTTGAGGATATTACCACATAGTTGTCAATTGCCATTTGTTTGGCTTGGGATATGGTTTTTTGAAGGATTTTAACATATTACTTAATATATCTCTCTTGGGAAGAAGTGGGGTTGTCATTCTTGAAGTACTTTAACAGGTCTCTCTTCCTTCTGCAGGAAATCCTTATGCCAGTTATTTCCCATGGCTCCTTCTGGGTTCTTTTGATTTAATAATTTTTCTGCTGCTACAGAATTGTTGAATGATTTCATATGTTCACTACTGTAACTTCTTAATTTAGTTGTGCATTTTTTGTTGCAGCTTGGATGGAGGACATCCATAAGGAGGAGGACTTGGGCGCTGTAATCGCTACAGCCTGTATCCAGAGTTTCTACAGTCTGCTAGTGACAGTTTATTAATATCTGGCCTAGAGTTATTTTGCTGTTATTTTTTCATCTTATGGGGAAAATTGCTGTAGTTTTCAAATTGAATGAGATTGTGAGGTTCAATAGGGATTCTCTTACATCCCCTGGAGGCAGAAAATCAAAATGAAAGTCACCACAGAAAATCAGTTCTTTTTTGTTTTGGTGGAGTTTAAAATTATTTCAAGATTTTAGAAGAATATATATATATATATATATATATATATATATATATATATATATATATATATTGCCTGTTATGGTGCAGTAAAAGCATGCAATGATTATATTTGTTTCTAGAATTTCAATAGCAGCTGGTTCTAAAACCTTGTCTTTATTTAAATAAGCAAACTGGTCAAAACTTTTATATTTTGTGGTATTTTTTGTAAATATGGCAGTACCTCCATCTATCTGACTTTTTCTTCAATTGTGAGATGCTAATTTGTAGCCAGATATGCTAACTGAGCAAATCTGTTCTGGCTTTGGCTGTTGTTCTGTAATGCATATTGTATTTACAAATTTTAAGTTTGGTTAAGAGTTCAGTTCCTGAAAGCTTCTTTATTATTGGTTGCACATTGTGGTGCCTTACAGAAAAGGTATTTCTCTTACACTTCTGGTAGATGTGGCATACTATATTATTGCCAATGGTTCATCTGGCATTGGTTGCCTCGCCATAAAAATTTTTTGATATTAAATATGCCACACTCATTTGCATCTTCAGTATGTTTTACACTGCATTTATCTTTGGGTGCAATGTTTTCCTTACTGATGTCTGGTTCTCCACAACTGAGTGGTATTTTGGGGCCACATAGTTCTTTTTCCTTTCTTTACAGTCTCTAATACGAAATTTGCGATTTCTCTTCTAACAAGATTGTTTAAGTGAAACATGTTCTGTCTGTATAATTCTCTGTGAAATTAGCTTGTTTAATTATTGTAATATTTGCAAATTTTGAACACAGTTTGTAGATCTGCGAATTTATGCTGGTTACTTCTTTGTTTACACACTACCAGTTTTGAATATCATGTGTGAAAGACACGCCCAATAAAAACTCTTTCTTCGAAACAAGGCACAGTAATTTGGTTTTTCAAGTTTGTATTAGATTTTGCCTGTTTTTGCAGGCAACATCGTATGTTTATTCTGGATCGTTTGTTCCTGTTGAAATTACCACAATTTCGGAGGTGTATGTGTTGGCAGTGTTTTTGTTAACATTTATTAGTACAAAACGTGCACTGCCTTGGGATAAAAATAGCCTAACATTCAATCTCTGTGTCTTCATTTAAAAATCTAGATAAATTACGGCCTTAGTTGCCACCCAAGATGGCAGCCTTAAGATTTTGGCAACACGATTTTTGTTTCTCATGAAACTTCGTGTTTATTGCCACTTTGTTTTGGGATGTAGTGATAGGTAACTTTAGGTTTGTGAGCAGTGCTGGCATTGCTTTTGGATGAATATTAGGTTTAGTTGATAATGGCACAGTTGCACTTTACCTTTTGAGCTGCTGGTGATACAAGCATTTTTCCCTGGCGTTCTTGTTTGAAGCACTACAATCGTGGTCCTGGTTCACAGTAACAAGTTTGTTATTATTGGCGTTCCTAGCCATACGTGGATCACGCGAACACAAACACAATACAAAGACTACATGCTGATCACACTATCCAGACATTATACAATATTTTTGCTTCAGCACAGATGCATCGTTTCACGTTCTCGGTGTTTGTCTGTTTCAAATTAGAGAGATGGATGGAAAGTACATGAGTTGTATAATCAGTTTTGTCAGTCAAACACTCGCTAGATGTGAAAGGTTGTACTCAGCTACCAAACTTGAAGTATTAGGCGTAGTGTAGGAGATTTGGAAGTTTTAACACTATTTGTGGGAAAACACATAAAGTTCATTGTGACCACCAAGCTTCTGTTGATTTGCAAGTTGTTACACAAGTGAATTTTTTGATGGTCTTATTCTTGCAAGGAATCTGTTTTGAAATATTTTATATACAAGGGGAACAAAACATTATAGCCAATTCACATTCTAGACTCCCACAAGGATTAAATGAATTTACAGAACTGAATGAACAGGCCTCAGATTTTAAAATCTTAGCAATACAAGAAGAAAACTATAGACCCTATTACTTAAAACTATGTCAGGAATGGACAATTTACAAGAAAGGATCGTCTTTGGAGTATGTTAAAAGAGAATTGAATAACAAGTGATACAGAAATCTAGGTAGGTATTACACAATATACAAAAGTATGCTATTTCAACAGTGAGCACCAGAATTGAAATGTTGGTGCATCTGTATACCTGAAGATTATGTAACTGATTTTATTGTCTTTACATACCACACATAGGGTAATTATGGAGTAAAGAGGTGCAATGAGAAAACTATGTCATATTGAGGCTCTCCAGACTTATGTTGCAAGGTGCAAAGAGTAATTAAAATGTGTATCATTTGTCAGAAGGTCAAACACTAAAATCAGTGTCAGTTGAGACAGCTGGACCATTTCCTTGAGGGAGAGGATCTCCCAAATATCAGATTTCAATATGTGTTATTTTCATGAAATACGTAGGTATGTAAGCTATAGAAAAAACCAGTGTTCTACATCCACATGCATTGAATATATACAATAATTTAATGGGAGGCGTCGATCTTCACGACTGGCTAATAGAGAAACACACCATTGCAGAGCATGGTAAAAAGTGATATTGATGCCTTTTTACAATGATGGTAAATATGACTGTTTTGGATGCATACTTGGGTTTCAAGAGATGCAATGAAGAAACTCCTCTTTCCATGAAAGAATTCAGAAGAGAGATTGCGAGAACATACCTGAAGAAAGGTCCTGAAATGGGGTCATCTAAGGGAAGACCAACAAAACACAACTTATCTTCCAGGAGTAATGTACCAGATATATGGTATGATCAAAGGCTGCACGTCATCCAGAAGCATGAAAAGCAAAGACGATGCCACTATGAGAACTGCAAAGGAAAGCTGAGAATATATTGTGCGAAATGTAATGTTACACACTGTATGGAAAGCTTTCCCAAATACCATAGCAGGCCTTAAGAAAATTTCAGTTTTGGAGAATTTTTAAATTAAAATTTTTGTATATGCTACTTATTATAAAGTAAATAATACTTCTGAAATGTTATTTTGAGTTTGTTATTACTAATTTCTTTATCCCTTGTCTTTTTTCCTAGTGAGCAGTGCAATGACAAAACAATGCCAAGTTCCTGGCATGCTCAGATGAGGATGACCAAAAATGTCACATTTAGGCAACAAGAGAACAAAATTTCTTCATATTTCCATAAATTGGTTTGCCAGGACCCAGTTTTCTAAAAATACAATATGTATGTTAACTAAAAGTAAATTGGCCACTAATGAGTGAAGTAAACCTTTATGTAATTGTGTTGAAAATATTATTTTGATTGCATTTATTATACTGTATATGATATATTGTAATGTTCTCATGGGAAATTAATGTTCAAGAATCAAGAAAAGTGTGTGATCAAAAGCTATAAGCATACAACATGAATAGGCACATGTGTAAATCCCATAGTGCTATGTAAAGTGAAAAGTGAGGTGTTAAAAAAAATCTCCGTATCAACAATGAAGGAATGACAGTCTACAGAACTTCCTGAGCACAGAAGACAATAATTAAAAAGAGAAGAGGATGAATTGACTACTTACTAGACAAAATTCCGCCTCTGGTATGTTGTGCATTGGGTACTCTTCTGCTCTGTAGCTCCACACAAGGTGTTGTATGTATGAGGACACAATATTTCCATCCAATGCTGACAAGGCACCAAGTCATATAACCTGTTCACATCATTGAAGCAGCCAACACTGTGAGTGGAGAGATTACACTCAACAATGAGAGTTGGGAAAGCAGAGTGAAAACAACAATCGAAAAAGCGTTTTCAGTTATTAAAATAAAGAATGTTTAGGAGATAAACATTGCATTAGACAGACTGTGGTAACTATATGATATAAGTGTATAAGGTTGGAAATGCCCGACAATATCAATGAACAAAAACATATGTTCAGACTTACCATTTTTAATATCTATATTTTCTATATTTGTCTTTTACTTTGTTTTTAGTATGTAAGACAGTTCTAAAAAAGCTGTTGAATAGACATATACCTTAAAAAAAGCTCCCTAATAAATGTTTTCCCTATCCCTGGACAAAGTGATAAAAGAAAATTTTACATTACCTAACATTGTAGACTGTTGCACATTAAACAGGTGTTATTACTTGAAGTCTTACGAGTGCTTGCCCGCGAAAGGGAAAGGTCCCGAGTTCGAGTCTCGGTCCGGCACACAGTTTTAAACTGCCAGGAAGTTTCATACAAGTGCACACTCTGCTGCAGAGTGAAAATCTCATTCTGGTATCAAAAGAATTTTTCTCATGTGCGAAATTAAAATTACTGTGCAAGAGTTTGCTAAGGAAATACAAGAAACTCCACAGACTTTTAATTAAATACGTGGATTCCAAAACTCACTTAGGGATACATTGTAACGATTTTTCTAGCATCCGTCTAACTTTCCATGATCAGTAATACTATTGTCTCATTACCTACACTGATACTACAGTATGGGATGTTCTAATTTTTGAGAAAAATTTCAATTCCCTAGGAGAAAAATGAATTTTTTCCGTTGCACTTTTGAAACTAACTGAAACAATGGAAAAAACAACTCCAGGTACATTCCTGCACGAGTATCAGAAGATGTTCTTCTATGGAACGAAGTCTTCTAAAATAAATAGCTTGTTCATTTTCTTTTATACTTCACAGACTGTGAGTTAACGACCATTGAGCTCTCATTTAAACGTATGGCCAAAAGAGTCAGCCTACAGGAATTGTGAAACGAAACTTGTCGCCCAGGACAGTGTGCCACAAAGTGCGCAGATTCACCACAAGATAGGGAAACCCACACGCATCTATTGTCTATTGCAGTGTAAGCGCTGTAGTGTGCGAGTGAGACAGACGTGAACGTACGTCATAGAGAAACCCAGTAGAAGGCGTCTGTGGCCAGGGAAACGTAGCAGTGTTAAATATGGCGGACCTAAGATCTTCCATAAAGGGAAACATTTATGGAAACTATTTAATTCTGTAGTGATGCATGGAATGAAGCCACAGTAATTTTAATCTACCATCCTTCATAAATTTTCGTGGTGATCCCAATAAAACTTGAATATTGATCATATCATTAATAGTTTAGGATTTACTGTTAAAGTGAAACTCACAAGTTTCGTAACAAAGACCTGAATCCTAAAATCTGAACGTTTTAATCGATCTTAACGATCGACATTTCATACAGAAGCGGATCATTAAAATGACAAATGTTGTAAATATCAACTATGTAACTTAATTTGTTTCAAAGATATAGTAAATTTAAATTATCAGTATTTTCAGTTAAGCATCAACGATGACAGCATGACACCTTATTGAATAATTAGGTAACAGAATGTTTGTTGCAAAGTTTAGTGCATAGTACTTACTTTTTTATTTATTTATCCGAAAGCACACTGGTGCAAGGTTACTGACCTTGACATTCAAAGTTAAGAAGGAAATTGTATTGGTTTTATGTAAAAGAATTTAACATGTGTCATGTAATGGATGTTATTGTTACTTTATTTAGAATTTGAAAGTGGTCAAGCTTTGATTATTTAAATATGTTAAAATATAAAATAATATAGAATAAGCTGTAGCCAAGCAGATGACGGCTTCAGGAAAGGGAACCGCCCTAGTCAGTTGAGCAAGAATATTCAGTGCACGGAAAACGCGGCTGGGGATGGGCAGAGGGAGTGCTGGTGCAGACGCAAAAGCGGACATTTCTGATCTAGACACCAAAGGACACACTTCGGATTGAGACGCGAAAGCGGACAGTCGGACTTTGGCAGTTAGGAAGTGAAACGACTTCGAAAATTTCAGGTTGTGCGGTATCGTGGCGAGCGGCCGCGCGCCTGGTGTGAACTCTTAACTTTACGTGTACATATCGAGG